>NC_090726.1:71846093-71888593 GCF_036898095.1 Palaemon carinicauda | reverse complement strand
CGTCGAGGGCGTCTTTAGGAGTGGTCCTTAGTCCAAGGAGGACCCAGGGAAGCTGAGTAAACCAGTTGCAATCCTTGCAGCGTGACATCAAAGCTGCTTTGAGGGTGCGATGAAAACGTTCAACCATTCCATTGGCAGCGGGGTTGTAGGCCGTTGTCTGATGTAGGGTGATGCCCAGGAGATTCGCTAATGACGTCCATAATTGAGAGGTGAAAGTGGTTCCTCTGTCAGAAGTAATATGCTCAGGGATACCGAATCTTGAAATCCATCCAGAGAGTAAGGCAGATGTACATGAGGCGGACGTTGCAGTTTCCATGGGAATGGCTTCAGGCCAACGAGTGGAGCGGTCGATGACGGTAAACAGGTAACGATGTCCTTGTGATGTGGGTAGGGGTCCTACAACGTCGACGTGAATGTGTGCGAAACGACGCTGAGGTTGAGGAAAGGTGCCCACTCCTGAATCCGTGTGTCGATGTACTTTGGAAGTTTGGCAAGAAGTACAGGCACGGACCCAATCCTTAGCATCCTTAGAAATGCCGTGCCAAATGAACTTTGCCTTCAGCAGCTGTGCAGTAGAACGGCACGAGGGATGTAAAAGGCCGTGGATGAAATCAAACACCTGTCAGTGCATGGGAGCAGGAATCCAAGGTCGCGGTCTACCAGTACTGACGTCACAGAGGAGGGTGGTGTTGGCGTTATCGAGGGGAAAATCCTCCCAACGGAGGGACTTGCAGGATGTCCTACAAGCTTGATACTCTGGATCCTGTCGTTGGGCTTCAGCCAGGGCGTTGTAATCCAATCCCAGTAGAACGGCAGCCAACGTGTTTCTTGACAGGGCATCGGCAACGGGATTCATTTTCCCAGGGACGTATTGGAGGGTGCAATTGTATTCAGCCACGGCGGAGAGATGTCGGCGTTGACGGGCGGACCAGGCGTCAGACTGTCGAGTGAAGGCGTGCACCAGAGGCATGTGGTCTCTGCGAATGACGAAGGGCGTGCCTTCTAAGAAATGGCGAAAGTGACGGACAGCCAAGTGCACCGCCAGCAATTCTCGATCGAAGGTAGATTAACCCGATTCAGCCTTGGACAGTTTTCTGCTGAAGAAGGCCAATGGGCGGGGCGAGCCTTTGACCACCTGCTCGAGTACTGCACCAATAGCGACGTTGCTGGCATCGGTGGAGAGAAGGAGAGGGGCGTGTGGGATAGGAAAAGTGAGAGCCGCAGCAGTTGATAGGGCCTTCTTTGCATTGCAGAAGGCCGCTTCTTGAAGGGGACCCCACTTCAAGTCCTTTGGCTTGCCCTTGAGGGAGGCGTAGAGGGGAGCAAGAGTGGCGGCAATGGCTGGCAGAAAACGGTGATAATAGTTGATCATGCCCAAGAATTCCTGCAAAGCTTTGACGGTCAAGGGCACGGGGAAATTCTGAACGGCTGCTACCTTCTCAGGGAGGGGATGGACTCCTTCAGGAGTGATACGGTGCCCTAAGAACGACACTTCGTTGGCGCCAAAGGTACACTTGTCGTACCGGACTACAAGGCCGTTTTGTTGCAGGCGGTCGAGCACGATGCGCAGGTGACGGAGGTGTTCCTCTTTTGAGGAGGAGAACACAAGTATGTCGTCTACATAACATACACAGAAAGGGAGGTCCCCTAAGATGCCATCCATGAGACGTTGAAACGTTGCCCCAGCATTACGAAGGCCAAAACAAGAGTAATTGAAGGTGTATGTGCCAAACGGAGTGGTGATGGCGGTCTTGGGGATGTTTTCTGGGTTCATAGGCACCTGATAATACCCCTTCAGGAGGTCGAGCGTAGAGAAAACCTTCACTTTGTGCCGGTAGGAGGTTACATCGGCAATTTTTGGGAGGGGGGTAGTGATCCGGTTCTGTTTGCATGTTCAGGCGCCTGTAATCCCCGCACGGACGGAGGGAGCCGTCTTTCTTCAGAACGATGTGTAAGGGTGACGACCATGGGCTGGAGGCCTTTTGGCAAAGGCCCATTTTCTCCATTTCGGCGAACGTCTGTTTGGCGGCCAGACGTCTGAATTTTGCGAAGACTGGGGGTCCCGTCGTCTTGATATGGTGATAAATACCGTGCTTGGCAGGAACCGTGGGCGTTTGGCGAAGTTCTGGACGGAAAACTTCCGGGTACGACGTGAGGAGGTGGGCGTAGGCATCCGTGGGTGCGCTGATGTGGAGAGCGAGGTTAGAGGGGGCGGGTTGAAGAGGTGTCGACAAGTACGAGTCTGCGTTGACCAATCGTCGGTGGGCAACATCGACCAGAAGGTGGAAATGATAGAGGAAATCCGCACCGATGATTGGCATTGTGACGTCAGCAACGAGAAACTTCCAATTGAATTTACCGTTTCCGAACGATAATGTGAGGCTCTCGTAACCGTAGGTGGGTATCGCAGATCCGTTGGCAGCTACCAAGCGGACGTCGGCAGATGTAGACAGACTACGTTGTGCCTTGAAGAGTTTCCTTGGCAAAAGAGAACGACAAGCACCCGTGTCTACCAAAAATCGCATGCCCGTTCCTGCATCCTGTAAAAAGAAAAGATTAGAAACATGGGAGGCCACTGCCACAAGCGATGGCCTACTTACACGTTTTTTGGCCACTGACAATCTTTGGCACATTTCTTCGCGGTTGCCCCGAATCTGAAGTGGTAGTAGCAAAACTGCGGCGGATGGGAGGTAGTAAGTGGCTGTAGAAGTCGTTCGTTGCGGCGCGAGCGAGTGGTGGGTGGTGGGCGGCTTTGTCGCCGCTTCGGCACGTCACGGGGTAGGCGTGTATGTCCTACGGCATTCATGTCAGCTTCGGTTGACATTGAATAGGCATCCTCATCGTCAGGGGTGGAGGCATTGATAGAGGTCTTGAAGTGGCTGTCCATAAGGGCGTCGGCTTTGGTCATCAAGTCCTTTATGGGTAAACTATCGACATCGGGTATGGCAGCGCGCACAGGTTCAGGTAAACGGCGTATCCAAAGGGCACGGAGTAGGTTCACCTCACGAGGAGAGCCGTCTGCGGCAGGTTGAAGGCGAGCGATACTGGTCATTTCCCTGAGGGCAAGCGAAGCCCTTTGGTCCCCCAACGGTTGTTGCGGTTGTTGCGAGAGCTGAAAAAGCTTTGCTATACGGGCGGCTGGCTACGGCGAGTACTGCTGCAGAAGGTATGATTTGAGGGCGTCATACGCTATTGGGGTGTCTCCTTGTTCACAAAGCCAGTCGGATATTTCTGGGAAGGTGTCCTCGGGTATCGCAGCGAGAACATAATCCGCTTTGGTGGTTGAGCGAGTCACGCCCCTGATACGAAAGTGGACTTCAGCGCGTTGAAACCAAGCGAACGCTTCTCCGCTGGCGAACGGTGAAAGTTTCAATGGGGCGGCTGCAGTGCCAACTGCCGGAGCAGAGTCAGCCTCCGTCATAGTACCAATGATGGAGGGGCGAGGGAGGTGGGGGTGGAAGGCAGTGGGAGCGAGTCGACTTCCGGTGTCACCAATGTGACGGCGCCGAGTAAGGGTGTGAACTCAAAGGCAGATTGGAAACGACTGAGTTATATTGTTGTGGAACACTCTCCTTATATACAAAGCCTCAAGGCAACAGGACATGACAAGTTCACAAGACAGACAATATCACAGAGGAAAAACCAGACAGGAATTTTCATGTTCGTTTTAGTGCGAGGGAGGAGCGAAGATACAAGCATAATATATTCAAAAGGAATTATGTACAATTGTGTGAAACACGGTTGGTACAAAGGATGCAAAGTGTTGGAGCAGTTAAGAGAGTAGTAAAATAGAGGGTTGGGCATGAATGTAAAGAGAGTTCTGTATGAGAAAGTGATTGTACCAACTGTGATGTATGGATCAGAGTTGTGGGGAATGAAAGTGACGGAAAGACAG
Organism: Palaemon carinicauda; assembly: GCF_036898095.1. Classification (NCBI taxonomy): domain Eukaryota; kingdom Metazoa; phylum Arthropoda; class Malacostraca; order Decapoda; family Palaemonidae; genus Palaemon; species Palaemon carinicauda. The sequence goes on along the minus strand of NC_090726.1, from coordinate 71,884,698 downwards.
AAATTTAATGTGTTTGAGATGAAGTGTCTAAAGAGTATGGGTGGTGTATCTCGAGTAGATAGGGTTAAGAACAAAGTGGTGAGGGTGAGAACGGGTGTAAGAAATGAGTTAGCAGCCAAAGTGGATATGAATGTGTTGAGTGGTTTGGCCATGTTGAGAAAATGGAAAATTGCTGTGTGCTAAAGAAGTTGATGAATGCAAGAGTTGATGGGAGAAGTACAAGAGGAAGGCCAAGGTTTTGGGAGGATGGATGGAGTGAAGAAAGCTCTGGGTGATAGGAGGATAGATGTGAGAGAGGCAAGAGTGTGTGCTAAAAATAAGAATGAATGGCGAGCGATTGTAGTGCAGTTCCGGTGTGCCCTGCTGCTTCCTCCGGTGCCTTAGATGACCGCGGAGGTAGCAGCAGTAGGGGATTCAGTGTTATGAAGCTTCATCTGTGGAGGATAACGGAGAATGGTAGGCTGTGGCACCCTAGCAGTACCAGCCAAACTCGGTTGAGTCCCTTGTCAGGCTGGGAGGAATGTAGAGAGGAGAGGTCCCCCCCCCCCTTTTTTTAGGGGGGGATTCCTTTTGTTTGATGTCGGCTACCCCCCAAAACTGGGGGAAGTGCCTTGGTATGTATATATATATATATATATATATATATATATATATATATATATATATATATATATATATATATATATATATATATATATATGTATAATATACATATATATAATATATATTTGCATATATTTATACATACATATATATACATGCACACACACACACCCATATATATATATATATATATATATATATATATATATATATATATATATATATATATAATTCATATATAAATATATATATATACATATATATATACATATATATATATATATATATATATATATATATATATATATATATATATATATATATATATATATATATCATCTCCTCCTACGCCTATTGGCACAAAGGGGCTCGGTTAGATTTCACCCATTTTCTTTATCTTGAGCTTTTAAATTAACACCTTTCCATGCATCATCTGTTATTTCAAGCTTCAGAGACATCAGCTATGCAGCCCTGAGCTTTCTAACTTTTCTTGTTTCTTGTGGAGCCAAGTTAAAAGTTTCGTGAATTAATCGTTTTTGTAGAGTACGAAGAGCATGCCCTAAACATCTCAATCTACCCATACTCATGATCTCAGCCACATATGGCACTCGAGTAATCTCTCTTATAGTTTCATTTATAATACTGTCTTTCCATTTAACTATCAATGTTCTTATGAGGGCTTTAGTTTCAAATCTACAAGATCTGTTGATATTTATTCATTATCATACTACGACTTATGTACATACAGTAACACCAATCTCACTAAACTGATATATAGCATGGTTATTAAATGTAAATTAGGGTGATTTGATTTCCAAATTTTGCTTAACCTAGCCATTGTGTTTTCCTTTATCAGTTTTCCATTAAACTGCAATTATAACAACCCTGTATTAGAGATCATACCTCCTAAATATCTAAATGATTTCAACTCATTAATCCTTACTCCTTCTAATGATATATATATATATATATATATATATATATATATATATATATATATATATATATATATATATATATATATATATATATATATATATATATATATATATATATATATATATATATATATATATATATATGTAGGTAAGTCCTAATGATTTTACATGTCAAGCACCAAGAATAAGGAAAGATGGATCGAATAATCATTGACCTTTATGTAGAAATATCAATTGAATAACTCATATTGCTATATTACACTTTTAAAGGAAGGCATTAGATTAATAGATATATTAAGATTGTTTTTTCGCTCAAAAATCTAAATTATTGGCAAACAAAAACAGATTAAACAAAAATGCTAAGATACTCACTTTTCTTCATTCATACTCCTATAAACAATTAGTTGACCTAGTAAGTAGAATCAAATGGCTATCTAGGGTTTAAGATTTTCCTAATTTAAATAGGATAAAAATTCGAATGATATTCCCAAACATTTATAAATCTGGGCCAGGTAAAGTTAAATGAGATCACACGTTCCAGGGTATGTTAGGTGAGCAAACATTATGTCTCGTAAACTTAAAGTTGCAATTTAACGATATCTAAACATAACCTTATTTGACGAATATCTTCGTTGGTTGATTGGTTTTGGAAATTGCTATCTAATTGGTTTACTTATTCTCCATAAGAATGTTTAATGAGGGAGTGTAGTTTGTTTTCGTTTGATTGATAGCCTGATTTCATATTCAGAAATAGATCTTAGATAGTCTTTTTAGAGGGGTAGGGGTATTGAATACATAACATCTAAGTATGTACTTGAATTACTTTCTATATTGGCAGAGATGTTTTTCTGTTTTACCGCTATTAGGAGAAGACATATTTTTTTATTTAAATAAGAAAAAGATTATACACACATCTACATTATATATATATATATATATATATATATATATATATATATATATATATATATATATATATATATATATATGATCAATTTTGCACATTTAGACGTGTTTTTCATATTCAAAAAATAAGCCATATATATTTTTGATACATTAATGTCTAGATTCTCTTAACGACCTCGGGATCAGAGCCCCAGGCGAAATCACACAAAGACAAAAGCTTGTGTCCGGCCGGGAATCGAACCCTGGTCGGCAAGCTTGTATAGACAGTGACTAAACCACTTGGCCACGAATAAAGATAAACGTCAATGACAATTCTTCTGTACTTATACCTGTCAAATCCTGGTGTTTTGAACTTAGAATTGAAATTAACCCATCTTCACCATCGTATCTAATTTGGTAGTTTGTTACTTGGCTACGATGGTGAAGATGGGTTAATTTCAATTGACATAAACGTTCTCTTTTCTTTTCTTAGCGGTATCATTCTAAGAATTTGGGCGGTAATATTTCTTGCTAAATCAATTGATCACGTAAGCTTTACATGCCAGAGCCCTTTTTATTTTCTATCACCTTTAATTTAATAAAAAAATTTAAATATATATCGATCAAAGTTATATCGTAGAAAACTATCTAATTTTTTCTAACACGATGTCGAACTGATTCTGTTTACCTAAACAAATTTCTGTGTAGATCACATCCTCTGATCTTTCAGGACCTTCTTGGCATATAGTAGCATTAAATGATATTAGTTCGTGCGTAATGTAAATATTTGCATATTTACTATGCAGTGCTGATGACTGTAATGCTTTGATGCAGTAGTTAAGGTTACTCATTCATATTTGGTTGATGCAATTAATGCTACAAAGTTTCGTCCGTGTAGCTCTCTTTATTTGTCCCTGGTGTGTATACGGTTTCCTGTTACTGCTATTCTTTTTTGCTGTGGTTATATATATATATATATAAATGTATATATATATATATATATATATATATATATATATATATAGATAGATAGATATATATATACGTGTGTATGTATGCATATATATATATATATATATATATATATATATATATGCATGTATATATATATATATATATATATATATATATATATATATATATATATATATATATATATATGTATATATATATATATATATATATATATATATATATATATATATATATATATATATATATATATATATATATATATATATTATATATATACATATATATGTATGTGTGTGTAAGTGTGTGTGTGTGTATGTGTGGCGTGAGTGTAGAAATCACAAAAGCTAACACGTGATGAATATAAAATGTACTGTATTATAGCCATGGAAGGAAAAATTAAAAGACTTGATTGGAGTTAGTACTTTCATCCATTAGTGACATCAACAGACACAACAATGAGAATACATATACAAAGACATCGTATTTATACAGGAGAAGGGGTCCAACAGCTGTCAATTTCTTAATTCCGGAAGAGTCAAATTTCAGATAAAAGGATAACACCGGATTAACGGAAAACAGACCAGGGCTTAGATTTAAATTTCTACCTTTAGTACAGGAGATTAAAAAGGAATCAACAATATTCCCATGGGTATAGTAATTTACATGGATTATTTTTCTCGTCTCCGACCATCGAATTCTGTGACTTGATCCTCACCAGTGAGAGGCCAAGGCATTATTAATATATATATATATATATATATATATATATATATATATATATATATATATATATATATATATATATATATATACATATATATATATATATATATATATATATATATATATATATATATATATATATATATATATAAAAAACTAAAGAATGCATTCATTTCACAAAATATAAGAATAAGATATTATACGCCACAATAAACATCCCAACTATTTTTTATTCTGACCTTTGTAATGAGCACTCAAAAGAAAACTAACCATATCAATATTGGCACTACATAATCTCATTAACAACATCCCTCTCCATGTGGGCTATACTGGCTTGAACTGGCAGGACAGGAGTAACAATGGGTTTCTTCCTCTACCTCTCAATTTTACTTGTTTGTGTTTTACACCTTCATTATGCAACGCAAACTATCCATTAATATTCGTCATTATCAAAGTTACGATCTCTCTTATCACCGGTTTCAGTGGTCACTAACAGTTTTCTGCGAAAATTTATGTTTCCCTACTTTCCTTTTATTATAACTACGAAGATGAACAAGGTGATCATATTTACACCACCTCTAATATTGCCTTAGACCTAGGCTCAACTTTGATGCTGTACGAGACGCCAGTTACGGTGATAACTGAGAGGCGAGGCGAATGCAACTAAACATTATTAAACAATCCTCGAGTTTATATACAGACTTGCCAGCAAGAATTTTACAAAAATTCCAACATAATATAACATGAGCTACCATGATAACACAGGTTAGTTTATTAACAGTGAAGGGAAAAGTGATTGATGAGATAAAAGAGGAAAACCATTACAGTGAACTAGCGTGCATGAAACACTTGTGGTACAGAGCCTTTGAGGTACATAGGAAGGCAAAACTGGCGCTGATGGCTGGCAGGAAACGGTGATAATAGTTGATCATGCCCAAGAATTTTTGCAATGCTTTGATGGTGGAGGGCGTGGCGAGGTTCTGAATAGCTGCTACCTTCTCAGGGAGGGGATGGACTCCTTGAGGAGTGATGCAGTGTGACTCCTAAGAACGATACTTTGTTGGCGTCAAAGATTCACTTGCCATTCCAGACAACAAGTCTGTTCTGTCATAGGCGGTTGAGTACAGTGCGTAGGTGATGGAAGTGTTCCTCTTTGGAGGAAGGGGACACAAGTATGCTGTCCTCATAACATAAACAAAAGGGGAGGTCTCCTAGGATGCCATCCATGAGGCATTGAAACATGGCCCCAGCATTATGAAGCCAAAAACAGGAGTAATTGAAGGTGTATGTACCAAAGGGGGCAGTGATAACAGTCTTGGGGATATCTTCTGGGTTCATGGGCATCAGTTAATACCCTTTTAGGAGGTCGAGCGGGGAGAAAACCTTTGCTTTGTGCAAGTAGGAGGTCACCTCGGCGATGTTTGCATGTTCAGGTGCCTGTAATACCAACATGGACGCAGAGAGCCATCTTTATTCAGGAAGATGTGTAAGGGTAATGACCAGGGGCTTTAGGCTGTTTGGCAAAGGCCGATTTCTTACATTTAGTTGAACGCTTGCTTAGCGGCTGCAAAAAGATCCGGTGCCAGACGCCTGAATATGGCAAACCCTGGAGGCCCCTTTGTCTTGAAATGGGGATAAATACCATGTGTGACGGGAACCACAGGCATTTGAGGAAGTTCTGGACATAAGGTGGGCATAGGCATCCGAGAGTACGCTGATGTGGAGAGCAAAGGTTGGAGGGGTGAGTTGGAGAGGTGTGGAGGAGTGCGAATCACCATTAACTAATCATTAGTGAGCGACATTAACCAGGCGGTAGAAATGTAAGAGGAACTGCACACCGCGGATTAGCAATGTGACGTTTAGCAAAGAGCAACTTCCAATTATACTTGGAAAATCCTAATGATAATATGAGAGTTTCATAACCGTTGGTATATAGCTGTGTTAATGGACCTTGATGCTTATGGAGGTGTAGACCCAAATGGTATTTTTCTTTTGTTTTTTTAAAAAGACAGCAGATTTCTTAGCTCCTAAGTTATCTGTTATTTTACACAAGTTAGCAAAAAGAAGAGGTTTTAGCCCTTGTTGGAGAATTTGTAATGTTACTCCACTATGTTAATGTGTTTGTGGTAGCTCAAGTCCAACTGATTACCGCCCAATTTGCATAACTCTCATATTATCTGAAGTTTATGAATGTCTTTTGGCAAAACGTCTTAATAGGTTTGCTGAAGGTAATCATTTGTCCCCTATTATACAATTTTATTTTTGTAAAGGCCTTGGAGCATGAGATGCTCTTCTTACAATTTCCAATGATGTACAGAAAGCCCTTGATTGTGGTCAGGAAGTTCGTATGATTGGACTTGATTTTAGCGCTGCCTTTGACCATGTTAATCATGATGCCCTTATTTTCAAACTTAAACAGTTGGGATTGGCTGGGTCGTTTCTTAGCATCATTTTTTTTCAATTTTTAAGTAATATATCTCAAAGAGTTGTTGTTGATGGCCACCATAGGGATTATAGGAATGTGATATCTGGTGTTCCCCAGGGTAATGTTCTTGGCCCATTACTTTTTATATTATATACACATGACATGTGGTTTGGTCTGGAAAACAATCTTGTTGCATAAGCAGATGATGCCTCTCTCTTTGCATCAATTCTATCTCCTGAATGTAGATCTGGGGCTGCTGAATCCCTTAATAAAGACGTAGCTAAAATTAATGCATGGTGCAAATTATGGAGTGTGAAGTTGAATCCTAACAAAACTCAAAGTATGATTGTAAGTAGGTCAATGACCGTGGCTCCTTAACATCTGGATCTCAGCACTGACTTTGTATGACTCTTTTAATATTTTAGGTGTGATTCTCGACAGCAAATTTACTTTTGAAAAACACATTAGGTCACTGTCTTCTTCAATTGCTCTAAAAGTTGGCTTATTGAGAAAGTCTTTCAAGATTTTTAGTGGTCAAACTATTCTGAAGAAGCGTTGTAATTCTTCCATTTTACCTTGTTTCGATTATTGTTTTCCTGTGTGGTCTTTAGCTGTTGATTCTCATCTTAATTTGTTGGACAGGAATTTACGGTCTATTGAATTTCTTATTCCTGATCTAGATATTAATCTGTGGCACCGTTGTTCAATTAGTTCATTATGTATGTTGAAAAAGATTTTTTATAATTCCGACCATCCTTTAAATTCAGATCTTCCCGGATAGTTCCATCCTGTTCATAATACTAGGTATGTAGTTAATTCTAATAGTCATGCCTTCTCCATCGTGAGGCTCAGTACTACACAGTACTCTAGAAGTTTTGTTCCAGCTGTGACCAAGCTGTGAAATGATCTTCCTAATCGGGTAGTTGAATCTGTAGAACTTCAAAAGTTCAAACTCACAGCAAATGTTTTTATGTTGAACATGCTTACATAAGTCCTTTTATAGTTTATATATCAAATATCTGTCTTAATGTTGTTAATGTTTTGAAAATTTTTTATTTCAATTTTCCATTACTTCATATAATGTTTATTTATTTCCTTATTTCGTTTCCTTATTGGGCTTATAGCATCTTGATTTTCCAATTAGGGTTGTAGCTTACCTAGTAATAATAATAATAATAATAATAATAATAATAATAATAATAATAATAATAATAATAATCTGTTGGCAGCTACTAGGCTGATGTCGGCAGACTTAGGCAGAATATGTGGTGTCCTGGATCATGTGAAAAGAAAAGATTACTGACAGGAGAAGCCTGCCGAACCCCCCCCCCCCCCTCCTCACAAGCGAAGGCTTACATACACATTTTTGGCCACTGACAACTGTTCGCATATTTCTTCGCAGCAGCCCCAAGTCTGGTGTGGTAGTAACATAACTGCGGCCGATAGGCATCAGTATGTGGCTAATGAGATCATTGGTTGGAGCATAAATGAGGGGTGGTATATGTAAGTGGTATGAGCCTATGTCGCAATGTGGGCACATCAAGGGGTAGGCATCTGTGTGTTACCGCATTTACGTCAGCTTCAAGTCATTGTTGAAAGTTGCTCACTTTGTTATGAGTGGAAGCATTGATGGAGGTCTTGAAGGTAGTGAAATATCTGTAGATAAGGGCATCGACTTTGGTCATTAAGTCCTTTATGGGCAAAATATCGATTTGGGAATGGTAGCGCGTAAAGTTTCGGGTAGGCACCATACCCAAAGGGCACAAACTAGATTCACCTCACGAGGAAAGCACTTTGCAGTAGGTTGCAGACAAGTGATAATGGTCATTTCCCTGAGAGAGAGAGAGGGAAGCTTTTTGGTCCCCTAACGGTAGTTGGGAGAGCTGAAAAAGATTATTTATACAGGCAGCTGGTGATGGTGAGTACTGCTCCAGGAGATATGTTTTGAGGTTTTACAGTCAGTGTCGGACAGTATCATCAAACAATAAGACACAGTAGTGAGGGAGAAGGCGAGAGGGAGCTGGACATTACAGTGGTTACCAATGTGCAAGGCGCCAGTTAGGTGATAACTGATAGGCAAGGTGAATGCAACAAAACTTTCTTAAATAATCATCGATTTTATATACTGCACAGTGACAAATGTCACAAAAATTAAAACATTATAGAACATGAATTGGCATGATAACACAGGTTGGTCTATTATCAGTGCAAGGAAGAGGGATTGATAAGATACAAAAGGAAAACCGTTACAGTGTGCGAGTGTGTATGAAACACGCGTGGTATAATCCTGTACCCACTTGCTCTTCATGAACCGCCTCGGTCTCTGCATCCACAAACCATATGAATACCTCTTTTATACGACATCCACCTGAAAGAGCAGCGCTAACCTCCTTTTTAACTATGTGTCAGGTTCTCTCAAGTAGTAGGCCATACATATTTTTCGACATAGCATTACTGTCACAGAACTTACCTCACTATATCAAGTATACACATAACAACACATTATCATGAAGTTTTTCTGTAACACATGTCAAAAGAAGAAATGAGGTCTGTTAAAAATAAGAAAAAAAAACGCTAACTCACTAACTCTTGGATTGTCGGACATTTAGGAATAAAGCTTTTGAAAATTACATGCTATGGAACCAGAAGTATGTATGTCTGATGATATTCAGGCCCTAGATCATTAATGATACTTTATATCACAACCTTGATAAGGTTTACCATTTTTACTCGCTATGGAATAAAATATGATGTTTAGTTTCTACTTCCTAGTTTGCAATCATTTCAGAACACACAATCATGTACAAATACCTAGACTGGTTCAGAGCCATCCAACGTACTTTGAGATGTGTTTTCCTTTAGCTCTTTTCAAAAACTTTTCATTGGTGCTCATCTATCTTCGTAACATATTTAACAAATGCACACGATAGTTTTTGGAAGATTAATTCAGCAATTGCTGTGGATCTCTTAGGAACGTATGTGGTAATACAAGATTCTGTCAATGTCTTTTACTATGATACAGCATATGCAATGTTCATCGCTAACTCCGGTATAGGAAACATGGCGTACCAATGACGCAGATCATTGGCCAATAAGTAACGTTAACTTGAATATATTTATTTCACTGCAGTTCAGAAATGCAATTAACAAAGCCATTGAAACTTGTACAAAATTCTCATACATAAGAAAATGCAGAGTCAGCAATTGACGATCAATATGTACCTCTCTTGCAGAAAAAAAAATGGTAACTACTATGCTGGATGATGATAACAACTGTATCTACTCAGCAGTTTGTCAAGTATTACACAGGAACATGAAACAACACTTGCTATTTCAAATCTCCCTTAGTTTGCATCGGAGAAAGGATATTGTAATGTTACTTTTGTGTCTAGAAAAATTAAGTTCATATCAATTCATATAGTAGAATGAATGTTAGTCACAAGGAAGTTATTAATTGGCCCGTAATCGGTGGAGAGTAACAGCACAAAATGTTATTAACAGAATATTTACATATTTAGAAATCAACAGCAAAAAAAAGATAGTGACACATAATGTGTTTCAAAAAAGAAGAAGTAAATGAAAATTTGAATCAGAATATTCATCTATTTTCTGTAAAGTAGTGTAGTTAATTTATGAAAGAAAATGGCAAAACAGTAACAACAAAAGAATATTATAGCCAGTAAACCTTAACAATAACTATATTTAAGAGTAATAATATTTACATTATCTTTTAAGATTCATAAAATACTCAAAGTTGACCAATTTGATAATAATTTACAGAAATACAGCTTGATACAGGCCTGGGGTTTATATATCTCTATGCTTTTGAGATTCAGATGAAAGCAGGACTGGATACTTCCGAAAATCAAACAACAAAATTTCAGAACGTAATTTCGATATTCGGTCTTCCAGGGTGTCATTATTTTTTTTTTCTTTTCAGCAGCGTTGTAGTAATGGAAGAAACTTAGCAGTATCACAGCAGGTGTCTCAGAATTGTTTCCACAAGAGCAATGTAAACTCTAAGGAATAGGAAGCAAAACTCTCCTGATACACTCCTTTAGTCCTCTACTTATATCGGGACGTTTTCTCTGGAAAAATCCCTGATCATTCAGAGCAGACTAGTACGCAATAAGCAAAGCTAGAGATGTAAGAAAGTTAAGAGAAATGTTTAGAACCATTTCTTCTAGAATACAATGAGATCCTAGTGTTATAAATCAATACAATGTTTCAATCTTAATATAAACATTCAATATGTGAAAATAACCTTCTCATAGGTCCTATACCATGATATGTATAAAACTCCATCTATGTAAATCAAATCCTCCTGCCTAGTGAAAAGTTGGGGTCATTGACCAACTACTTTTCAAAAACACAGAAAATCTTGTCATAAGAATATTACAAATATAAAGATTTCATTACAGTCAAGATAAAATACGATTTCATACTACAAATTTCCAATGAAAATTCTAAATTTACAGACCTGAAAAACAATCACAGAAACAATAATAAAAATCCTTATAAAGAAATCTCAAAAGTATCTTCTGAACAGGTATCAAAATTTACAAATAATTTTAACCTATACTTCTTTTCGGCCAGGTTCTAGCAACATCTTTGAGGACATGACTAATTATTCATCAAATAAAGATCTAGACTTCAGTTAGGCTTTCTGATGAGTCTGATTGGACTTCTCGATAACTTAACACACAGGACACGTAGAACAAAACTGAGCCATATCTTGTAAAACCTCATGCCAATAAAAATGTTTGATATCCTAACTTAAAGTTTTACTCTGTCAAGTTACAGATAAATCAAAACAAAACAAATTTCAAGAAATGTGATAAGTCAGAGATTTAAACTTCTTGAATTTAGACAAAATAAATTACAAGTTCATTGCTGAGCACTTCTGGTTTTTCTAAGTTAACTGAAAATTCTGCACAGCGTCCTTAATGTAAAAAATGATAAGTGTTCTTTTACATTTTAAACATTACATCTTAATTCTTTTCTTGGGCGAGCTAACAACGAGGACACGAAAGTTATATGATGAGTTTTCACACTTTAACTATATACTCAAAAAGACAAAGTATAATTTTACACAAAGTTCTTATATTGAAGGACTTGAACAACGGAGCGATACGAGCCCTTTAACTCTGACAAAGGCTCCATCCAAACTGATGGTTAGGCGTGGCACACCGTAGGACGTGGTTATAGCATCCGTGGGCAGGTGCCACCTGTCCTAGGGGTAGCCCGTTCTATCACTAACCGGATGTTCCTCCGGAAGCCCTTCATCTCCTGGCTGTAGCTTTCCCACACGATCTGTAAGAACAGCGAGGTGACAACAGAAAACCCTTTGTCGACAGAATTCTTTCGCCGTGGAAGCTGAGGCAGCATGCATTCTCAGGCGAACCAGCAGACTGAGGTCATTTACATGACCCTAAACAGGGGTTTCAAGTAGGGACTATGTGACAAATCCCCTCCTACCAAGTTACAGTTACTCCTGGAACTGTGGTAAGCTAAAAAAAAAACAATCACATCAAAGTTTACTTTAAATTCAAACCCCAACATTACTATTCTGCCGCAGTTTGCTCTGGGTGCACAAAACCTCAACTTCTCCAAAAAAACTCAAACAGCAAAAAACTACAAAGTCTGAACAAAGCAAGTTCACATATCTCATTACAACAGTTGTGTTTTTAATCATGAGTAAAATACGAACTAACCACAAGATATATAATGTGACTAACTGAAAACTAAATACAAAACTCAAAAAAGATTATATACTCAAAAAAAGAACAAGTAATGCAGTAAAAAAACTCTGAAAACCAATATTGAGTATAAATGAGCAAACAAATTACTGAAAAAGGTTACATAGGCATAAGGTAAAAAAAAATTATGGCAAGTAATTATGAGAGCAATGCATATTATGACAACCATAGGCAAGCAAAAAACTAAAAACCAAAATATCCAAAGGTTACACATTAGCAACTGAAATCCGAAGACTTCCTTGAGTAAAACAAATCATACAAAAAAAAAGTACTCAACTTAGGATTTTAATCCTTAGGCTCGCCTCAGCGACAATTTTGATTTTGCTACTCTTAGATCACAGGGGAGGGGTTACATATCTTGATCTCACTCTTCGCCCTGGATTCTGTAATTAGAAACATGGTATAATAATAGTTAACAAAAAAATCACAGTACATAAAACAAATCCATTCCCTATGGAAAAGAAAAATATATAGATCCACAGAGACATCATAAGCAAAAAGAAACATACATTTAAGGTACAGGATGGCCATCGCATATAAAAAAGAAAAAATAGCATAAATGTTATCAATCATAATATTCTCATATAGCTATATCACACTTACAAAGTGTTTACAAACCAAAGTACTAGTACATAAAAACAAAAAACATCTGTGTGCACACTAAACCTACAGGTGACACCAGCTGAGTCGTTACATCATCAAACCGTGCCTGAGACGGTATGTTCATCCGTACACCTGAGTTCTCATTTGGACACACCAGAGCCTCACCCTGTGTAGGAATGTTCCCTCGACCTTCGCCAGCGTGAGACACCTGGCAGGGGGTCCTCCTTGGAACTTGTGTTTCTAAAGCCAAAGTTTCCCTTACCGGCAGAGGATCTGTCAGCATGACTGTTCTGACCCCCTCTGCCCTCCGCCATCGGAGATAGGCAGGACTATATACTATTGGCCTACAACATATACCCAGTCCAATCAGGACGACAAGAAACACACACATACTAGCTAAATAAAAGCCTACGCTTAAAGTCCTATGTGATGTTTTTAAATTCATGAATTGATCATAGAAAGGGAGATGATCTAAGGACATGGTTCCGAGTCTAGTCAGATTAAGGTGAACTAACACTTCCTTGTTACTTGTTTTGGGTTTAAATCCAACCCTCCACTGAAGTCGAGTGACCTACTTCTCGGGCGGGTCCATATCAATCATCCAACGAAACATCTTCATTATAACTTATACAATTCTTTGATAGTAGCGTCTTCCAAATCATATGATCTTGTGAAAAGTAATGTCTTTAGTTTCTTCTTAAATTCTATTGCTCCCTTTAGGTCCTTCATTTCAGTTGGCAGTTTATTATAATGTCTAGGCGCACAGTAGCTAAAAGCCCTTTCACCAAATTTACTAATTGTTCTTGGTTCAGATAGCCTATGTTTGTCACTCATTTGTCTTATGTTAACATTTTTTTCTAGTTCTAGTTTGTTCAGGCATTCTTTTAGATATTTTGGTTCATTTTGGTTCAGTATCTTAAACATTAGTAAGAGTAGCTTGTATTCAATTCTCGCCTTTACCGGCAGCCAGTGTAATTTAATTAGTGCAGGGGTAACTCTTTCCCTATTGTGTAGTCCTTTTATTAATCTAGCAGCTCTGTTTTGTACTCTCTGAATTTTCTTCAGCTGATAATTTGATAAGCCATAGAACAGCGAGTTGCAGTAATCAATTCTTGAAAATATGTGGTGATTAAGGAGTATGACCATAGATTTGTCATCTAAGTATTTACTAATAAATGCTATGTTTCTAATATGATAGTTACAATTTCTTACCATATTATTTATATGTTCATTCATCGTCAGTCTATCATCCATGATTACTCCAAGATTTCTGACATATTTCTTTAGGTCAATGATCGATTGACCTATTTCAATTCTTTGGAAGCATTCGATTCTTTTTATATCTTTTTCATTTCCAAAAATAATACATTCACTTTTATCTTCATTGAGCTTGAGGTTTTTTGTAAACATCCAAGCCTTAATGTCATTCATTATTTCATGTATCTTTCTTTTAGCTTCATCAACTGATTCTATTGGGAAATAGAATTGTGTATCATCAGCGCATATTTTAAACTTAACTCTGTGAGTTTCAAGTATATTTGCCAGTTCAATCGTGTAAATTTCAAACAGGAGAGGACCTAGTACACTGCCTTGAGGCACCCCTTTGGTTAGTTTTCTTGTCTCAGATTCAACATTTGATATTACTACTTTAACTTTGCAGTTTTCAAGATAACTCCCAAACCAGTCATATGCTCGTTCTACGATGCCCACAGCTTTAAGGTCTTCCATCAGATATGTATGTTCTACAGTATCAAATGCTGCACTTGAATCAAGCATCACAAGAATGCAACATTTGCCATTTGTTATAATTTCTGTTATGTCATTTTTAATTGCTAACACTGTTGTTTTTATGGCGTCATTTTCTCTGTATGCAGATTGTTCATCAGGTATGCCATTAGATTTGTTCAGATGTTTCCAGGTTTGTTCGTGTACAGCAGTTTCAATAATTTTTGAAAAATATGACAGATTTGATATTGGCCTATATGAACTTAAATTGTCTGTATCACCTTTTCCTTTATACACAGGCTTGATACATGCAACATTTTCACAATCAGGGAAAACTGCCTGTTAGACTCATATTTACCATGTTTCGGTAGGTCTCTTGTAGTCTGGTGAAATTTTCTGCATCTTTTACATCGTTAATTGGAAATGGGTCATTTCCGCAGTAGGTTTTTTTACTTTCTTTATTATTCTCATATAATCACTCTGACTTAACTCTTTGAATACCCTTAGCTTACTTACACCTGTTACTGATGTATTCCTTCGTTCTGTTGTGCCGATGTTGTGAAAACTGGACCAGATTTGATTTATTTTTTCTTCAAAATAATCAATAAAATCATTTGCTAGGCATTTAGGATCATTAGTTATGTCAGGCAATACTATTTCTGTCTTTAGACCTAATAGTTTCTTTAGCTTCTTATGTATTTTCCGAGGGTCATTTTCATTGCACACTTTTTTATAATAGGCCTTTTTTTTTTAACTAAGATAAGGTCATTGTAGCGATTTCTAGCTGCTTTGTAATGTTGCCAGTTTTCATTATTTTTATTTCTTTTCCATTTATCCTCCATTTTTCTTTTTCTTTTTTTCTCTTCGTGTAATTCATTATCAAACCAGTTCGATTTTTCTTTAATTGTGATTATTTTTGTTATTTCCGGGGACCTATTATTATAATTAGTTGCAAGTATAGTTTTCCTTCTATCAGTAATGCAGGATTGTCTCTCTACGAGGGTGTGCTTCTCTTCACAGTTACTGATTGGTGTTATCCCTTTTATATCCTGTAGGCTTTGTTCAATGAACTCTTTTGGATCAAAGTTAGTCTTAATTCTGTATGTGATTTCCTTCTGTATTGCATTATTTTTTCTAACATCTATTTCAAAAGACATTAACTTCTGCATTGGGGATATAGAGCAGTCAGGTTCAATCTCCATATTTAGTATGATGTTGTTGTTTTTATTTACTATAACTAGATCTAGTATATGATTAGACTGAGCTGTTGGTTCAGACACTATGTTTTCTAAATTCATTGACATATGGGTCTACTCTGTTATCAAGATGTAGGTTGAAATCACCACATATAACATTCACACCTGGAAAGATGACAGAAGCATTCAACACAGAAGTGTCCTTCACTGTCACTAGTTCATTCTTCCTTTTCCTTTGGCCAGGTAGACGGTACCCGTCCCCTTGAACAGAACATCCGTCCTGATGTGTCAAGACAGTGACTCCTGGGGTCAAAACTTTAACCTCATTCCCTGAGTCGCACATAACCTTGTACTTTGATTCTTGTCTCACAGACACAATCCAACGATGTCCTAAATTAACTATTTCCCTTTCAGTATCAGCCTTTACCTCGGACCTACAACTATGCACAAAGCTAGGCTCTTCCAGGTACACATCAAACAAACAAACACGTGCGGCAGGCGCGAAAAGTGCATACACAGGTTCACACAACAAATGTGCTTTCCCTATCCTACACCTATCTAAATTAGGCAAAGTCACAGCCCAAGTGTCCCTGTGGTTCACAGCAAAATATGGCAGATCAACCGATACCCAAGTTGTGAATTTCTCTGTTTCGGCCTGTGTCACGGATGACATTCGATAGAACAACGCTAAATTATTCTCTACAGGAAGAATAAACATTGGCACTGCATCATGAATTTTCTTAATTATTCTCAAAAATTCCCTGGGGGGTAAAATGTCGGATGGGATTTCCCCCGTGGTTGCCGCTTGTTGAATCTGGCTTGCCCCGTTTCGTAAGTGTAGAGTTAGCTCATTAGCTACAAAAGCTAATTGTGTAGCGCTTTCTACATAAATCACATCTGTTTGGACTTGCTCTAATTTCTCCACAAAATCATTAATCCTCTTCTCTAATACGTTCAGTGCCTCCTATCCTTTAGCTACAGCCATAAAAACTGTCTTCAGTTTCTCATCTACGATATGGGTATGAGATATTACTTTATTTATCATGACATGCGTATTCTTTTCTTCCTTGGTCAAGGCGGCTTCTAACTGATCGAGTTCCGACCGAATAATTAGCCCAGTCCAAGCTCCAATCAATTCACCAATCCAATTAACTGCACGTTTCTTTCTATCCCCTTCTGAAACCATGAAGTCTTCGAAGGTTTCCAATGAGTTACTAAGGGCTCTTTTTACGTTATCAAGAATCACTCTCAATTTAACTACAACGACTTCTTCTTTAACCAGTTTCAGCTGATCCTCTAACTCGTCAATCTAACCCAGAATCGTAACTAGTGGACTCGCAACTTTCACGGGATCATAACTAATCAACAAAACATGTATGTCAGACGTGAAAGACAACCTAAATCTCTCATCAAAGACTACGCCTTTATGTACTCTCACTTCACTGTTCACACACACGCAAGCAGTTAGCAAACACACTGCCGCAAAAAGTCGGACACTTCCCATGGCTAACTAATCAACCTAAGCGTATCACTAAATCCTGGCTAACTGACGCCAAGCCTAGACTCACTGCCTTTTAAGAGGCGGTCGCCTCTCTCTCTCTCTCTCTCTCTCAGAGTCTCTCTCTCTCTCTCTCTCTCAGAGTCTCTCTCTCTCTCTCTCTCTCTCTCTCTCTCTCTCTCTCTACCTCTTTCTCTCTCTCTACCTCAGCAGAAGAGGGAGTTCGAGGAATGTGCTGAAACTCAGCTGATCCATCATTGGCATCCAAAACAGGGTATATTGCTGACACATTCTGATTGTCTGAACTCGCTATCTCGTTTTCTGGCACGATCTTGACGATCGAGGTATGAACCTCATTACATTACCTATGGCTATGCTTTTCACAGTTATTTTATCATGTTTAATATGGATTACCCTAAACGGACCAATAAAAGCTGATTCGAACTTATGCTCTCTGCCCTGAAGCCGCTTTATATATACACGATCACCAATCTGAATCTCATGTGATTTAGTTTTAAATCTCCTGTTGTGACTCCGAATGTTCCTCTCCTGGGCTATCTTTAAAAACTTATTTGTAACTTCAAAAGACCTCTTATTTACGTTGGCAACATAAGTGCGAAAATCTTCTATGTTATACACAGGTAGTTTCTCCTTTTTCGCGAAAACATCATACGGCAAATTTGGATCTTGAACGAGAACTAAATAATAAAGCATATCGCCAACACTCTCATTATATCCTGTATTTAAGGCAAACTGAGCTGTAGACAACATATCTGACCATATATTTGGGTTATCTGCTACTAGGTATTTAAGCATACTAATTAGGACCCAATTTTTAGTCTCTACCAACCCATTTGAACTAGGCCTATACGGAAGAATGGGGAATGCTTAATGCCATACAATTCAGATATTCGACTGAATACTTCATTTACAAATTCGGTTCCGTGATCTGACGCAATTTCTCTAGGAGTACCGAACAGTTCAATGAAAGCTCTAAGCGCTCTAGCGACTTCCTGTGCAGACTTGTCAATCAAAGGTTGCGCGAATGTATATCTAGTTCGCGCATCTACTAGAACGAAAATTTACTTATGTCCTGCGTGAGATACAGGCAAGGGGCCTAGTAAATCAAGGTGTACACGTTGCCATTTCTCTTTAACTAAAGGCCAAACTCGAGCGGGAGGTACATTCAATCTATGTGATCGGAACAGGTGACAAAGGTGACACGTATCTACATAATTCTTGATCATTTGTTTCATGCCTTTCCAATAAAAATGATCAGTGGCTCTTCTAAGTGTATTTGCCACGCCCACGTGACTGGATACTGGCGATGAATGTGATAATGCCATAGCGTTCCTTATGAAAGGAGTGGGTGATACAGTTCGATAAATTAACTCGTTTCGTTTCAAATCAGTAACATACAAAACATCGTCTTCTATTACAAATCTATTAGAAGATGGAAGCGAGATATCAGTAGGAAATTCTTCTGTTTCTCCTCTAACGTAAGCCTTAACTCTTCCCCATACAGGATCTTCATTCTGTGCCTTTATTAGCTGTGTTATCTCCCAATAACAATCATCATCGCGGACGTCATGAGCTTAAAGGAAAGATTCATTCATACGCTGGGCATTAATTCATTCTCTCCTTCAACAAGCTTACGCACACACTCCATCCTATCAGCTGAGGTCTCTCCCAGCTGGGAGGGGTCATTGAGTGCCGTCGACTCGCGTTCCTGTGCAACCCGCTACTGGACGGAGGACTCTATCTGTTCGTCATCTATCTGTTCTATGACTCCGCGAATGGCAATATCGCTTGCATCGTATGTCACGCAGAACTCCCGATCAATTTAGGGAAGAATAACAAACTATCTTCAGACAAAGTTTGTTTCAACTTTTGAAACGCATCCTCGTGTTCTCGACTCCATTCAAAATTCGCTGTTTTCCTAAGTTTATCTAAGGGTCGCGAGATTTTTCCGAAGTCTTTAATGAAATGTCTGTAATAAGATGATAACCCTAAAAATGAACTAACTTGCTTAGGGGTTAGAGGCTGTGGAAATGTTAGAATAGCTTTTATCTTGTCCGCCATCGGGCTTACGCCCTTGTTAGTTCACATGTGACCTAAAAACTGAACCTCTGGCTGGAACAGCTGACATTTTGTAGGTTGACCTTTATATTATGACGTCTCAACGCCTAAGGGACTTTAACAAAATTAGTCATATGTTCTTCTACAGTATTTCCCAGAATTATTATGTCATCAAGGTAGATTAACACTTCAATGCCTACCAATCCAGAAAATACACTCATCATTACGCGTGAAAAATGCGCGGGCGCATTCTTTAACCCAAATGGCAGAGTATTAAAGGAGTACAATGAGTCGCCAGCAACAAATACGGTTTCCTCTCTACTCTTGGGATCGAGTTCTATTTGATAATACCCAGACTTAAGATCTAACGTCGAAAAGAACATGTTTTTCCTGACTTTACACAAGATCTCCTCTATAGACAGTAGAGGAAACAAATCACCTTTAATTACGCTATTCAGTTTATGGTAATCTACACATCGCGTAAAGCGCCAGACTTTTTCTTTACTACTACGATAGGAGCTCGCCAGGGGGAATCAGAGACCGAGATTATTCCATTCTCTTTCATCTCTGCTAACTGTCTATTTACTTCAGCCTGATATGCAAAAGGCACTCTATAAGGGTACGTTATCGTATCTATACTGAAAGGCATAAAGTCACAATAACCCGGAGGTTCTTCCTCTAAAACAAACACATCTTGATATTCTTCCAAAATCTGGGCTGCATAATAATGATATCGAACAGGTGTTAAACTATATCCTAACTCTTTTACTGCGCATGCGCGATCTGATGAGGTCCTTTGCTGAAAGGCGGCGTTAAACACTAAATCAACATTCATTTCTACCCCTGCAATTAGTGTATCCTCTTTAATTAATACTTGCACCGATGCAAAGTTGTGGAATAATATTCTTATCTTCCGTTCTTGTATTTGCACTATTGAGTCCTGCAACAAGTTATCTTCAAAGTCTAATTGCGGCATAAGTACACCCACCCCTTCTTTCACATTTCCGTTATACACATACAGTTCAATCACCATTGCAACACAAGGGTCTATACATACTTCTTGTGTAAGTCGAAGGTCCCACTTATCAGTTACGTTAACAACAGGTTCTATTACGGGTGCTATTGATGCAACTGTCCCTCCTATGGGTAGGATTCGATCCCTCATGGTTACAGTTAATCCCTCAGGACATGAAAGTACATTTAACCTTAATAACCAGATCGCATCTGAACCAAATATGACATCTATCCACGTAATATTCAACCCAGGAACGACGTAGGAATCATGAATGAGTTTCTCGTCTCCCTACTCAAAAGGTTGTGAACAAAAACTATTTATGAGAACTTCTTTTCCCCCTAGACCTTGCCATTTTAAAGGAACCTCGTTTTGCCCCTGACTGACTGTAATGTGTGTTTCCACAATAATCGACGCAAATGCCCCTGTTTCTATTAAACATCTCTTAATACCAGAAGGGAACTCAACTTTGATAATAGGTTGCTGGGGTGCTGTCATCGGTCTTCTTCCTATTGGGTCGTCCTACCTAGTTTCAAAATGCAATATGTCTTTGATCCACCCTAGGCTGTAAGGATAATTAAGTCGTATGCATAGTCCTCTTCTATTTTTACTGATTCAGCTTTTAAAGACTTTTCAATAGCAGTTGCAACAATCAGTTAGAGGTTCCATGGCAAAATGTTGCAATACTGAAACTTGAATAAGTGCCACCTCAGCGTAAGAAGCACATAATCCTGAGGTCGAGTGAACATCCAGTAGATGCTTATAATAGTACTTTTGACTGAGATAAACCGCAAGATCTATTTGTTGAGAGGTTATGAAGCAGATTGGTGTAGTTGCTGTTAGGATAGCATGTGAAAGGTATGTACACTTCTTATCCCATTTTCTTTTATTTCCTTTCTTGTTCTTAGGGCATTTGGAAAAAGTGAATGCAACTCAGTTAAGAAAATGACTGGTGATTGATACTGGTCATCTTCGTACACCTTTGACCTTATATCATCGACAATTATTTTGGCAGCTGTATTTACAATCCGAAGCACTCTGCTTTCTCGTCATGACTGCTGAGTTTTTCATACTAAGCAGCAGTCAGAATTTCATGCCACGAAGGCACATCACTGGCTTTCGATTTTTATTCACAGAAACAACGATGTCTTGTCCATATTATTTGTCAGTTCAGATTTTATTGTTTCATCAGTTCATTTATAGTAAATTATCATACCTGTTGACTTTTCTCCAGGTAGTTAAGAGCATGAGTCATTGCCATTAAAATTGTAGAGCGTTGGTGACGACCATGTCACATTATCATTATTATTATTATTATCATTACTTGATAAGCTACAACCCTAGTTAGAAAAGCAGGATACTATAAGCCGAGGGGCCCTAACAGGGAAAATAGCACCGTGATGAAAGGAAACAAGGAAAAATAAGATATTTCAAGAACAGTAACAGCATTAAGATATATATTTCCTATATAAACTATAAAAGACTTACCAAAACAAAAGGAAGAGAAATGATGTAGAATAGTGTGCCCGAGTGTTCCTTTAAGCAAGAGAACTCTAACCCAAGACATTGGAAGACCATGGTACAGACGCTATGACACTACCCAAGACTAGAGAACAATGGTTTGATTTTGCAGTGCTCTTCTCCTAGAAGAGCTGCTTACCATAGCTAAAGAGACTCTGCTACCTTTATCAAGAGGAAAGTAGTCACTAAAAATTAAAGTACAGTAGTTAACCCCTTAGGTGAAGAGGAACTGATTGGTAATCTCAGTGTTGTCAGGTGTATAAGGATAGAGGAGAATCTGTGAAGAATAGGCCAGACTATTCGGTGTATGTATAGTCAAAGGGGAAGTGAAACGTAACCAGAGAGAAGAATCGATTGTAGTACTGCCTGGCCAGTCAAAGGACCCCATAACTCTAGCGGTAGTGTCTCAATGGGTGGCTGCTGCCCTGGTCAACTAAAAGATGTATGGTAGAACTTTTTCATGCTGAGTGAATAGTATTTTACCTGAGCAGGAACTAAGTCAACTAAATTACAACTGCATGCTGTTCTGCTTCACTCATCATTTCTCATTTTGAAAGCGGATGCGCATTCAAAAGGTGTCCTTGACATGAGTCACATAAATAAAATAAAAATCTGACTCTAGACCTCTCAAAGAAGTTGTAGGTATTTGAGAGGTTATGTCTTTGAGAGGTTTTCTGTTTTGTCTGGAAAGTTCCCATTATTTTCTATACTATACACCTACATTTTCCATGCACTATCACACATTTCACTCCTAACCGAAAATGTTTCCCATCTTTCCTCTTGATCCTATACTCTATCCGTGTCTTTATATCTTTCTCCTTAACATCTCGAGTCTTTCACTCAAAAAACTGTTCATCACAAATGAAGTGTTTCTTCTTTTAAGACATTTCCCACATAAAGGAATCACCGATAGTTTAACTCTCTTTTCATAGTTCTGAAACAAAAGGAAAGCAATACTTGAATTAGGAACTTAAAAATCATTTTTTTCATCATTGCGTGCAAAAAAAGTTAGCTTGTTGCAAATATATATATATATATATATATATATATATATATGTGTGTGTGTGTGTATATATATATATATATATATATATATCTTTTAGCACCTCTGATGCCTGAAAACTTTAAATCATTCATTCATTAGCACCTCTGACACCAAAACGGTACAATATATTTAAAAGGGAAATAATAGATTTTTATCCATATTCATGTGGATTATTCTATGTATGTACACATCTCCGCTAAAGTTGGTCCTAAGCAAAATATTTGTTTATAAATAAAAAATCCCTAAATTATTTTTAAAGAGGGTTGCTAAATCCCGGAAAGGTAGAGATGTGCAAAATTAATGTTATTAAATACCCTACCATGAGGAAAATGAAATTTATTGCAGGTTTCCCAGATATTTTCCTTATTACTTCTTATTTTCCTCAATTGACTGTCCTAAAGGAAAGTCTACGCTCTCTTCCAGGTGTATCTATCTTATCTAAAGATCTTTTAATTGGTTCCCTCAATAGATTAGTCTCTGAAGCTCATGCCTCTTGATATTCTCTCTTGACTCTTGAAACCCAGAATCCTTCCCTTATTGTTTGTGTTCCATTGAACTTCGTCAATGGTCCTCAAACATTTCGTACAATCTACTGGAGCAAAATATAGATGCTAAGATCTCTCTCTCTCTCTCTCTCTCTCTCTCTCTCTCTCTCTCTCTCTACAGTGTGTTTGCTCATATTGATAACATCTTACTGAAAGCAAATTGAGGCTACAAGAATCCCAAAATTAAACATCTGCATAAAAAAATAGTTCCAGAATAGAAAAATAAACTAAAACGAAGTTAGACTTCAGGGAGACATATTATGCATCGGCTCTTAGAGTAATGTTTCGTTAGTTTTTAATAAAAAGCTAGAATGAAATATCAAAATAAAAAGGTACTTAAAAAGCTTACATGTCATATATATATATATATATATATAAATATATATATATATATATATATATATAGATATAATATATATATATATATATATACTATATATATTATATATATATATATATCTATATCTATATCTATATTTATATCTATCTATCTATCTATCTATATATATATATATATATATATAATATATATATCTATATATATATATACATGAATATATATATATATATATATATATATGTCAAATTAGGAGATAATTTGTATTCTTCATAATGATGCAAACCTTAAGCTATTTTTTAGGGTATTACTTTTAGCTAAGCTGAAAGGACGAGCCATTAAAATTTAGCAAGGGTTAACTACCGATCTCGCTAGTTAGCGGGAGTAGGGTGGGTAGCTCGCTACCCCTCCCATTCACACACATCTGATTGACCTCATTTTGCTTGGAGGTAGGACTTCAAAGGGGTATGGCCGGCGGGTAAGTTTGTATGAATAGTTAACGTTTGTATCCTTAGGAAAGATACAAATTATCTCCAAATTTGTCATTTGTTCTGTAACTGGAATTCAAACCTACGCAATTTATTAAGGGTTACTCACCCATTAGGAGGATGGACGTCCCTGCTAATTTGGCTTTTTGGCTTTAACCGGGGCCTCCTTATTTTGAAGAGTTGGTACTAAAAATAAGGAGTCCTTACTCCTCGCTAAACCTTGCTAGCTGTTTGTCGAACTAGCAGTGTGACTGTCAAGGTGAAAGTTATTCCGAGGTCAGCTTGTGTAGAGAACCTAGGCTGCTGCTTTCCCCCAAGAGAAAGGAGGAGGAAGAAAAGAATAAGAACCAGCCATACCTATGCATTCACGATGACTAAATCCAGGTAACAGTTCCCTCAACCTTCTGCTACTTATCCAATAAGGAGTGTGAGGCAATAGACCAGCTGTTGTGCAGCCCCCTCAGGGCCGATAGAAAATATATCGAGCCTCTTGTGGGTTACGTCTTGCAGCTAGTGGGCTGTGAAAGTAGTCTGTGTTTCCACACGCCAGCCTGTATATCCTGCGTAACAGAAAAGTTTCTTTTGAAGGCCAGAGATGTAGCTACGCCCCTTGCATCATGGGCTCTGGGGCATCGTCAAGAAGGAGGATCTGGATTCAGGGTAGGGTCTATGACCCTGCGAATCCAAGCAGAGATGATATTCTTGGTGATCCTCCTATTGTTCCTCCTTGTGCTGACGAATAGTGAGGGCATACGGGGGCTGGCTGCTGCTGTTCCTTTGCGGTAATTCCTCAAACTCCTCACTTGGCTGATTAAGAAATGATCTGGGTCATTCGTTTAAGACCAGAGACTCGAAATCCGGAAGGAGTCGAATCGGGGAACCTCCACCCCTAGATTGGCAACAAACTCAAGGATGAAGTTGAACGTTACCTCTCCCCATCCCCTAAAATGTGTGATGTCGTTTGAGAGACCATGAAGTTTGCTGACTTGTTTGGCCGAAGCTAAAGTGAGTAATAACACCGTTTCACAAGTCAGGTGGCACTCTGTTGCCTAGCGTAATGGTTAGTAGGGAGGCCGCTTCAGAAACCGGAGAACTCGAACCATGTTCCATGGGGAAGGTCTCACTTTTGACTGAGACGAGGTAAGTTCGTATCTCTGTATGAGTAAGGACAGTTTTAGCGATGAAGAAATGTCCATTCCGCTCAGTCTGAGTTCGAGACTTAAGGCTGAGCAATAGCCTTTTACTGCCAAGACTGAAAGGCCTATTTCTTCATGCAAATAAAAGAAGAACTCAGCTAATGCTGGAATAGTGGCATCGAATGGGGAAATACCTCTTCCACGACACGAACCACAGAAGACATTCCACTTTGCCTGTTAGACTGCCACTGATGATTTCTGTGGGTATCCAGAAATCCTCTTTGCAACTTGTTGCAAAAATCCTCTCTGAGTGAGGAAATGCTCACTTCTGACAGAGAAGAGGTAAGTTCGTAACTCTATATGAGTAAGGAAAGTTTTAGCAATGAGGATATGTCCATTCCTCTCAGTCTGAGTTCGAGACTTAAGGCTGAGCAATAGCCTTTTACTGCCAAAACTGAAAGGCTGATTTCTTCAAGCAAATAAATGAAGAATTCCACTATTGCTGGAACAGTGGCATCAAGTGGGGAAATACCTCTTCCACGACACGAACCACAGAAGACATTCCACTTTGCCTGGTAGAGTGCCACTGATGATTTCCGCAGGTATCCAGAAACCCTCTTCGCAAATTGTTAAAAAAATCCTCTCTGAGTGAGGAAATCCTAAATAGTCTCCATATATATATATATATATATATATATGCTACAGCTCTGTGGAAGATGTTGCAATGTGGTTGTCTGAGTAGATCGTGTTGTGGAGGGAATTCTCTTGGAGGCTCTATCAGGAGTTGCAGAATGTCCTAGAACCATCTCACATGATGCCATAGAGGAGCTACTAGGGTCATTAAGAGGTTGACCAATGTTCTGGCCTTGTTTAGTACCCTCCTCATCAGACATAACAGGTGAAAGACACATCGATGTTGTTCCACCGTTGTTGGAATGCATCTTGCCAAAGAACCCTGGGGTCTGGGACTGGGGAGCAGTACAATGGGAGCCTGTAGTTCAAGGCTGTTGTAAAGAGATCCACCGTCAGAAAACCCCATAAAGTCACGACTTTGTTGGCTACTAGAAGACCCAAAGACCATTTGGTACTCACTACTGAGTGGCCGGCCAGGAAGTGATGGAACTGTTGAAAGGCCAGAAAAACTGCCTTCATCTCTAATAGATTTAGGTGGAGGCATTTTCTGATTCTGACCAAAGGCCCGAGGTCGTGTGGACCTGCATCCGGTGTCCCCACCCTTCTTTTGAAGCATCTGAGAGCAGCGTCAAATCGGAGGGAGGGGGGGGGGGGGGGGCAGGGGGTAGATGAGAAGATCTACACCCCTCCACATATTCTTGTCTCCCACTCACGCCTTTCTCACAAGAAAGAATCTGCTAAAGTAATTTGAGGAGTCGTCAAGGACCTCCTGGAGAGCACCCTTTTCCAGCGTGGTCTGGACTTCTGCACAAAGGGTTAGTCCCTTAGCTGACCCCATATATATATATATATATATATATAGATGAGAAAATTTACACCCCTCCGCATATTCTTGTCTCCCACTCACGCCTTTCTCACAAGAAAGAATCTACAAAAGAAATCTGAGGAGTCGTCAGGGACCTCCTGGAGAGCACCCTTTTCCAACATGGTCTGGACTTCTGCCCAAAGGGTTAGTCACTTAGCTGACCTTATATATATATATATATATATATATATACTGTAAAAGCTCTTATCTTTGTGAGATTTCGCCTGGGGCTCTAATTCCGAGGTCGTTAAGAGAATCCAGACATTAATGTTTCAAAAATATATATGGCTTATTTGAATATAAAATGCGCAAAATTTATCATATATATATATATATATATATATATATATAAAACGGGTATTGAGATTAGGGAAAAATCTTTTTTGGGTGAGATAGCCATGTTGTCCTGATGGAAGGTTCCTAATAGTAGCTTCCAAGGGATATGTGAACTACAGTGATATTCCCAGAGAATTTACCGTTAGGTCTCCGGAATTCTAACTCCTGGCGCGAGTATCCTTAATATTCTCTTAAGGATATCGCATAAATCAGGGGACGTATATCTTGATACGACACGTAGCGGTCTTCATCCCGAATATCATTTTTGCTTCGAGGGGGAAGAGTGGCAATTTTTGAAGGGGAGCCGTTATCAAGATTACCCTTTTTCCCCTACTACTATTGAGTATCAAGATGGCGCCATATCCAGGATGGCGGACATTCCTTGTAGCATTGAGCATGGTGCTACAGATATAGTAGCTTTGGGAGGAATTCTGCGAAGGCCTTTTCTATAGAAAAGGAGGGTGGGTCCATCAGGACGACATGGCTATCTCACCCAAAAATAGATTTTTCGCTTTGCTCAAAATCTTTTTTTTTGGGCTCAAGCCATGTTGTCCTGATGGAAGTTTACCAGAGAATTACTAGAAAGTACTGTATATGTGGATTTTCATCGATGCCTTAACCTTGTGACAATTTTTTTATGGTCATCTGGACCATTGAGACAAATGACGTTACCGTTATCCGCCATTACCACTAATCATAGCCAATGTTAGTGCTTCCTGCCCCCTACAGGGAAGAGTCATACTAGACAGTAGAAAAGGGGCCTCAAGGTTAGCATATGTTGTATGAACAAACGTAAGTATCCACCAGGTATACAAACTGTGTCACGGTTTGTATATATTGTCGGAACAATATCAGTGTCAACTATATCCATTGTTTGTAAGCATACAATGATATGAGGTTTACATAAAAGAATATGTAAAAAAACTCTGGCATCTTTAATGTGCAATTTGCCGGGCGAAAGATGACGCAATTACATTCTAATAGACAGTTATTTCTAATAAATGACGATATAGAATAACAAGTTAAAGGAATGTAACATGTTAAAGGAATTATACATGCAACATATACAGAAATTATTTTTCCTTCCTTGAGAGGGAGAAATGATTAGTGCCACTCTAAGACTGAAAATGTTTTAATAAATATTTGCTTTATAATTTCTGTAAATGTTGTATCCTATCAACACTGTGTACTACATACATACAGCACAGGTGTTATCTGTACAATTCCACACCTGAGATTTTGAACAGACTTAGTATCACCATGGTAACACTCACTTAAATGGTATCACACCGGAAGTGTCAACAACTTTTCCCTTTAATTGATAGTCCCAATCAATTAGCTGTTCATCGCGGTACTTAGACGATAGGTTTTAATACACTAAATACCGCTATGACAAAGTGCTTCAGTTCATGGACCTGCTTAGCATAGTGTTTGTAGAACACTCTGGATGATTTCCATCCCATATATGAGCGAAGACACTGAAAGTCCATATACCGAAAAAAGTTCAGTGATGAAGCAATTTTCCTCGGATCATGACCTGCAGGTGTACTGTCAGGATCCGCTTTGCGAATAAAGTAGGTGATCTTCGCCCTCAGTTGTTTTAGGGATAAGTTTGATCCAGAGGTTTCTCCTTTGAAGAGCTGTCTTCCCCTGAAGTCTGAAGTTCTACGAAGATAGACCTTTAGACACTCTACAGGACATAGAGAGACATCTTCCTTCAGAGGGCAGATTCTCCAGGGACCCCATCTTTTAGTGGGTAGCTCGTTCTTAGCGAGAAAGGTTGGACCAGGAAAGAGATTCAGTCCTCCCACTTCTATCGGCTTGAGAGTGAGTAGAGCATCCGCTGTAACATTGCGGATTGATTGTACATGAACTGCTCATAGGCGCCATCCTTTTAGGTAAGGGATGGCTAACATCACGTAGACTATAAGAGACGAGCTCGAGCCTTGTCGGTTCAGACGTCTCATTATCGCTTCGATGTCCCAGATCAGCCTGAGGAGGCCTGATCTGCGGGGAGAGAGTTTCCCCAACCTCAACAAGACTACCATGGCCTTGGGTAGAGATGACCAAGTCCCGTGGACTTTCCTCCGATGGGAGTGAAGACCCCATTCTTTCGACGAGGCATCCATATGAATGATCTTCGATAGTCGAGGTAATTGCAAGGGCATGGTCCTCAATAGGCTTTTGGCCTTTGACCATTGGTTGGGAAGCGATCAAGGTAAGGCCGATGTCGGTCATTTTAATTCTCTTCGAGCGTTTGATGCGTATCTTCTCCAGACTCTTAACGCATCTTTCAGCTGTGCTCTTAGCAGTGGGTCTGTCACTACAGTGGACTGGAGAGAGTTCAAAACTCTTTCCTGTTAGAGTCTTGGAATCCTGATTGATTACCATAGTCTATTGACCGACCCTGCAATCTCCTTTTACATCCCTAAGGGAAAGGAGAGCCAGTGTGACCTCAGGTTCCGATGGTTATTTAGCCATTGAAGCCTTTGAGCTGGAGAGAATCGAGACTTCTTGTAGCTGATTTTGCATCCCCGATGTTTCAGGAACTGGAATGCTTCTTTGGATGCTCGCAGACCAGCCACTTGGGGTGCTGCCCGCACCAGTCTTTTGTCCAGGTACTTTGTTGCCTGAACTGTTTCTAGGCATGGTTATTGCATGACTGCGTCTCCCAATTTTGTGAAGATACTTAGGACTGTGTTTAGTCCGACGAGTATGGCTCTTAGGTCATACACTATCTTCTGTAACTTGAATCCTAGGTAGGAGGAGAGGTGGTGCCTGACTAGAAGCTGCCAATGGGCACCTGTCAGGTCTATCAAGACTGTGAACCCCCCGTTTTGAAATAGGGTCCTTATGTTCAGAAGGATTAACATCCTGAACTTGCTGTTTCTTTTGAACTTGTTGAGTGGCAACAAGTCCAGAATGACTCTGAGTTTTCTTGAGTCCTTCTTGTGAACACAAAACAGCCTTCCCTGGAATTTGATGGACTTTACTTTCCTTACCCCCTCTATGCTCTAAAGCTCTAAGGTATACTCTTCTAGAACGGGGTTGGAGTGTAGGAAGAGTTGAGGAAATGATGGTGGAGGCATGTCTATTTTCCATCCTAGTCCAATCTTGATTAGGCCTTGGTCCCAAGGATCGAAGGTCCAACTATCCTGATGGAACCTCCCTCCTAGGTTGGGGCCCCATATCTGTGGAAGACTTTCTCTTTGAAGAGATGCCCCACTTCTTGATTACCTCTTTGACTACCTCGTTTGGAAAGAGGTCTTTACCCCAGATGTTGGAAGATATCAGCTTCCTGGGTTCATATTTCACTGTTGCAGCAGCGAACATGAACTCCCTACAGGCTCTCCTAGCCTTCATAAAGGCGTATAGGTCTTTTATAAAGGTGGCCATATGCATTTTGGCCAAGACAATGAGCATGTCTAGGGTATTTTGATGGGCTGAACACAACTCTATGCAGTTCTGTAGGGATAAGGAAGCTGCAAGACTCTCCTTTGTCTCTTGTTCCTTGCACAAAAGAAACACAGAAAGTTTAGGGAGATTCTCGCTAAACTGTCATCCAGCGACGTCCACGTCTAGTTTCCCTACTGAAAGAGTTAAGTGGCCTTCCTTCCAATCCTTCTCCAGCATGGGTAAGGCTAGTGACAGAGGGTTGCACTCCTCAAGTGCAGGACATGGTTTGCCTGCCTCCACTGCCTTGGCAACAAATTTAAATGCCTTCCACGTAAAGGGGAATGCTATTAAAGCGGGAGCAAGGAAGGTAGGGTGTCTCTTACTTAGTGCAAACACTTTCGACAACTAGTAACCCGCATTTCTCAGGCTACTTGGCAAGATAGCCTGTGCCTTATCATGGTCGAGAATCATGACTTCCTTTGGTTCCGTTTCTTTTCCTGACGTAGGATCATGCTTCAGTCGAATGAAGCAATTAGGGAAAGCGTTAAAGATTAGCCAAAACTAGATTTCGTCTAAAGGAACAGCTCCCATCATCTCCGAGATGTAGAGTTTGCCGCCTAAAATTGGCATAAGCTCCGCGTACCTTCAGGGATTGGTTTTGGAGCATGTCGGGAGGTCTTGGTCCCTGAGTCGCTTGTATAACCCTTGGGGGGCGACAAGTGGAGCTTCACAGAGCTCTATCTTTGAGTTTTGCTTCCTCCGTTTCACCTTGTTTGCGAAAGTTTTCCATTAGACTCGTAAGATGAACCAGTAAATGGTCCATTTTGTCTAAAAGAGGGGTAGAAGGTGAAGATGTCGCTGTTAACGGCTCCAGAGCCGGCACAGACGGAAGCAATTCCAACACAACATTGTCAACTTCTTCCCGGGGTGCCTTCCTGCCCTCCGTCCCGAAGACTATTTGGATGCAGGGAGGTGCGAATCATGCCTGGGGCACCACTATTTCCCTACTTGCTTTCGGTAATAGTAAGCTACGCATCCTATTGTTAGGTAGGTATGGTCCCGGAGAGATCTTCTGGAACACTCTTACCAAATTGCCTAGTTTCTTACGCGCCGCATCCCTAGACTCCATTGACTTGGGATTATCGAAACCTTCGGACACTAATGTCCCACAGATATTGCAAACTTGGGGATCCCAATATTGCAGGGATTCGGAAATAATATTGCAGGGGGCATGAAATCTACATGCATTATGATCATAAAAGTACTTACTCCTAATATTGCAGAAGACTGCAACACATTTCATCTGGGGTTCCTACTGTAAAGAAAGGAAAGCAGAATGAGTATACAATTGATTATTTCCCCTGATAAGAAATATGTAATAGTCATATTTTAGTTATTATAGCTTAGGATAGTAAGCAAGAAAGGGATAGTGGGAGACACATACTTGTGTATCCCTTGCCAGCAATTGCTGTAACCTCCCCTCAGTAATAAATATAAAGAGTTTCCTTTATCGAGGCAACTCGAACAAAAAAGGTTCTAACACCTAGGGGTAGAAAAGTGTACATTGCCACTGCGCCTTCTAGTTATTTAATACTGTGGGGTAAGGATAACTGATTTCTAATCAGAGTATTGAAGGAATTCTATTCTTTCAATATAGGTTCGGTCTCAGCAGAAGCCTGCCCAAGGGTACCCAAGATATGTTAGAAATTAACTACTGTATAATCCTACTATAGTTTTCCGTTTGCAGTATATACGATATTGCAAAATACTGGCTACTGTATAATAATATATTGTAGTTCAGCCAGTGTGCTGCCGGTATGGCTAGCATCTGGTGGCACGTTACAGCCGGCAGGACGCCGACTGGACTAGGAAATATAAGATACATATTTGGGTATCCTACCAAGCCCATTTGCTGTGGCCTTCTCTTCCAATATCAAAACCATAGAGTTTCCTGATCATGGAAGCTCAAAGAAAAGGGTTCTAACCTCTAAGGATAGAAAGTGTACTACCACCAGCCCTTTAATTTATTTGATATTGTAAGGTAAAACGTAAACTGATTTCTAATCAGAATATTGAAGAAATTCTATTCTTTCAATATAGGATTGGTCTCAGCAAACACCTGGGCAAGGATACTCAAGATATGTTGGAAAATAACTACTAGTATAATATATAAAATAGTTTCTATCTGCTGTATATACTATACTGCAAATATACTGACTACTGTATAAACATATACTGTAATCCAGACGGCATATAGCCGGCATAGCTAGTCCCTGCCGGCACAGCCCGGCCAGCATGCTAGCTGAAAGAGAGAGAGAAAGCATGGAGTGAAGGACTGCCTTATTACTGTGTATGTATACACTAAATAAGGATATAAATATATAATTTACTGCCTTTGCCAGAAAGAAGGAAGGTTCAAATGGAAGGGGAGAATGCATCATTAAGGCTTCCATAAACCACAAGTACCAACGCCGGCAAAGTCCGGCCGGCACATGGCCAGCAGGTTAGCACCCAGCAGCACTGGTACAGTCGGCATACCGCCAGCTGAGTTAGTACCTGTCGGCACCCGGCCCGGCTGGCATCTGCCTAATGAACGACAGTGCCCATTGCGCCTCCGGTAACAGGCCTAGCTCCTAAGCACAATAAATTACTCTAATTTCACTGTGAAACAGGACCTAAAATATACGCATTGTAAATAATCAATACTCAACTTTCCAGAGGCGAAAGAATCTGGAGATTGCATAATAATCCTCGCAGAATCGATCAAAAAAGTTAGATCAACAGGGAACACCACCGTGCGAATTCGCTACAAAATTAGGAATGTCTGCCATCTTGGATATGGCGCCATCTTGATACTCAATAGTAGTATGGGAAATAGAGTAACTTGATAACGGCTCCCCTTCCAAAATTGCCACTCTTCCCACTCGAAGCGAAAACGCTATTCAGGTGAAGATCGCTATGTGTCATATCAAGATATACGTCCCCTGATTTATGCGATATCCTTAAGAGAATGTTAAGGATATTCGCACCAGGAGTTAGAATTCTGGATACCTAAAGGTAAATTCTCTGGGAATATCACTGCAGTTCATATATCTCTTGGAAGCTACTATCAGGAACCCTCCTTCAGGACGACATGGCTTGAGCCCAAATATATATATATATATATATATATGTGTGTGTGTGTCTGTGTATATATATATATATATATACATATATGTGTGTGTCTGTATATATATATATATATATATGTATATCTATATGCATATATATATATATATATATATACATATATATATATATATATATATATATTTGTTTGTATATATATATATATATATATGTATGTGCGTATACATATACATAAAATAAACAATTTGTCCACGTATTTATTTTAAATGAAATAACCCACAATTTATGAAAAATTTAATTTATTGAGCTTTCATAGGACCATTTCCCACCCACTTCAGTTATCAAATGGTAACAAATTTTTAAAAAGACGTAAAGGTTCGTAAGAAATAGAAACTCCGTTACATTCTCAGCGAAAATTAATATTTCACAGTGTTTTGTTTACATCGTTTAACAATTCCTTAGCAATAGTTACATTTTTTTTTACAATATTATTAAAAAACAGATGTAATTCAAAATTACATTGATATATAATCAAATTCTTAGTAGCAACCTGGCTACATCATTCTTTGCCAGTAAATCTGCCTTATTCCCAGACCCACCCATCAGTGTCGGAACCCAGCAAAATTTAAGTGTTATACTTATACCTTTCCCAAGAATATAAAGCTACTCTAAAATCTTTAAAACTAAAGGA
This sequence comes from Palaemon carinicauda, assembly GCF_036898095.1. Classification (NCBI taxonomy): domain Eukaryota; kingdom Metazoa; phylum Arthropoda; class Malacostraca; order Decapoda; family Palaemonidae; genus Palaemon; species Palaemon carinicauda. The sequence continues at coordinate 71,850,155 of NC_090726.1, read as the reverse complement.
TTACTGAAAAAAAAAAACTTATAAAGCCTATAGGACACTTTTGCATTACTAAAAACAGTAAAATTGCCCCTCTCTTTTAACACCACTTTTTCAATAGCCTTTGGTATGACCTATAGTTCGCCAGTATATGTGAAAGACAGCATACTAGGGGAAGTGCACCTTTACAATTAAAGGCACTGCTATATACTAATATACCGGCAGCATCCGATTTGGAGCCATCATTAATAATAAAAGTTAATTTCTTATCTTCTAATAAATGTTGTATAAAAAGATACTGGGCTTGTAAGTCAGATATCTCTGGTAATTTCCATGGAGGAGTTGGTGATATCCTAAATGAAAGCACTTTATTTCTGGATATATCAGTTTACTAATTGCTTTAGCCGAATCTCATAAGGTTGGGGAGATTTTGGGTGCAACTCAAAATATATTGAATACAGTACATTACAAGGTTTGCAGTCTGGAAAGCTAAAGAATTAGGAAGTCTTTGCAACCGAAACCAATAGCAAGCATTTGAAGATTTTCTGTAAAGATCTAAAGGGAATTCTCCACCGTCAACAAAAAGGCCAGACAGCGAACCGATTTTAAGCCTCTTCTGTGCACCTACGTCATCTGAAGGGGACTTGGTGTTGGCGAGACCCATTAAGAACGTAGATCTATCACACAGTCAATGTAAATAAAACAACATTTTACCATTGGAAAATATTTTATTAAGTTACAACTTTAATTTTTTTTCTTATGGCCTCCCTGCATGGTTGTCCTTGAGGTTTTCTATAATTTATCAAATTATTAAGATATCGCATTCGAAAATATACCGATATCTTAACAAAAAAAGCAATAACATCGTCAGGAACTTCAATACCAGACTGTTTTAATTCTAAATAAAGCTTTTTAAAACGATTTTTTCCCTTTATGAAAGCTTCCCCGTGTACAGCATTAAAAATCTCCCGCATTGTTAACAACTGTGAAAAAAAAATGACTAGAAGGTGCATGTAATTCCCCCCGATTAACACATGCTATCCAAGTATCATTCCTTAGCACTTCTTCAGTCTTATTTCCTAACTCAGGATATTTTACACAAAAATTCTTTACAATATATTCACCAATGTATTTAAGAGCTTCTTCCTCAATTACTCCCCCAATATCTTTCTTTATTTCTTTATTTGCTCTCAAAAGGTCTTATTCCTCCTCTAAAGCATCTTTCTCTAAATCAAAATCTAAATTTCTGAATATCTGCGTTGTTAGGCCTATTTCTAACGCTAAGTACCTTTCTTTCGTGATAGATTCATCGTCTTTGGGTGATTCATGAGATTTTTCAACGGTGGTGATATTACACTTTTCACTTAATACTATAATTTCCTTTCCTAGTAACATTTTGTTTAGCCGAAATTTAAAGTTCAAAGCATGAGGATGATCATAGTGCCCATCCATTTGCCTTATACACCCAAAGAAATGTTCAAGGCAATCTTCATTCAGTCTTTGTGTAAGTAGGTAGTCAATTTCTAGGACTTTCAATACCTAGTAACCTAGACTTCATGTCATCTTTGTAATCGCCTGGTTTAAAATGAATCGAGCAAACTGTAGCATCCGCAACGTTAATTCTGTCTGCACGGCAACATGCATGTATCCACTGGTCTATGTATGGTTTTTCTTTTGGAAAGCGATGGTATTTTATGTTTGAGCTTTTATTTTTATCATGTCTATTATAACAGCCAAATACTGCGCAGTTACTTGGCATTATTAGTGACGGAATGAATGAATGAATAAAATGATAATGGACACAGCGTCTCCTATTGTTTACGTTACCTCTATAGGTAGCTAACTAAGGCAACGGTCCTTTGTTTTGTTTACCCACGTGTGTGAGACGGGGAAGCTTGACGTCACAGTATGGGTGATTCACAGCTTAAGCTGCGCGCTGGCTGACCTGGTATATATAGACCTTGCGTAAGACAAGCTATCAGCTAATTACCCCGAATTTTTAAGCTATCATCTACCTTTACTTTTAAGAAGTATAAGGTTTTATTGCTCAAAATTGTCTTTCGTAAAATCATGGGAGCACATATTTCCCAGTAAAAGCATAATTCACTCATTTATCTGCAGTTTAGTAGCGAAAGAAAATTCTAGACATTAGTTTAGTATAAATTGTATTTACTCATTTTTTTGCAATAGAGCTCACTGTAGCAACTAAATTACCGTTTACGTATAGATTGCTGTTTCTTGGTAACGTATGTGCTGATACACGTTTTGTATATGAAAGCTGAATAAGTGTATGCACGTGCATTCCTGGAAATTGATAAAAGTGACGTATACATATATTCGTTAATAATCAACTTATTCGAATTATATTAACTGACTGAATTCTAAGAGTCTTAGAAATTGATGAATAGTCTGCGTGTGATTTTTGAAACTTTCTGGATATGAATATCAAATCGGAGTTTTAATAATTGCACGTTTATAGTATAAAAGAGAAATAGAAACGATTGAATTTATTTAATGAATTTAGCCCCTCTTGATAAAATTATCTGTCATTTAATATAAATAAGATTAATTTCAGTATTTGTGTTGACTTGTCAATTCCTCTTTTTAAATGAAAAAAAAGTACAATACTTTCCCCATTTTACTTGTACAAAATTACCAATGACAAGTCCCTCTGGATGTTAGAAAATTAATATCATGATTTAAAGATGTCGGGATATCCTGAGGAAGTTATTATTCGAAAAAAATAGACGAATTAAAACTTTATTTTCTGTTTTTCTTTTCTATTTTTGATAAAGGGGCTTTCCCATTTACAGGCTTTTAGCAATGCATATGGTGTAACAATGAAAGTTACTTTAGAACCTTAAAACTGTTCTCATTCGAAATTAATATTTCCAATCACAAAAAAAACACTTATTGAATAAATCTTACGCAGAGACTGAGAGAGGAAAGAAAGGTAAATGCTTTGCCCTTGGTCAGCTAGATCTTAACATTTGGTACGCAACTACCGCTTTTCTATCATGGTAGGAGGACATAGCAAGACTGTCTTTTCTTTGGCGACAGGTGTAAAATCTGACACCAGCCCTAGGTGTCTGGGGCGTGAGGATCATGTGCAGCCACCTCAGCAATTTCCCCCCCCCCCCCCCATCTCTCTCGTGAGAGAATATTCACGTGACCTTGTTGTGTTATTGGAGAGTAAGGTGCCTGTTCAGTGGAAGCCACATATTCGAAACAAATTAAAACTATACGTGAATCCGTCTCTAAGTTTTTCCGGTCACAAATTCATGATATATGATCATTCTTCACAAAACTTGGAGAACCCTTCATTCTTGCTTTGAGTATATGAAAGGTATATAAACGTCAAGCAAAATACTCCATTAGAATGAATACGGATAATTAAGGAACTTTTGAAAACCTTTTCACAGTTTTTATCAAGCTTTAGTTCGTAGTTATTCTAGAAGTATTACTCGTCGTATCTCAACTTTAATCTTACAGCATATGTCAGGGGTTAGCTTGCAATAATCCCAAAATAGAGTTGTGAAATCTTTTATTCATACCTAAAATTATGTTCATGCAATCTATTGTATTAAACATTTTGCTCTTATATAGTATTTCTTAAAGAATTTGGCTGTTTCATATTAGTCATAAAGAAAAAAACATCTTGTAAAAATTTTCTTTTAGTCGCATAGCAGTTTTCTTCATACTAGTTATTAACTCATTTTGACTTTATCTGTATTCATTAGAATATCATATTGTCCATATTCCTCTTGCGAAGCGAAGTTCATTTTATCTCTCTTCTGAAATTTTGTCTTGCCTCAGGACTTTCTACCCCCTTTCCTACACTTGCTCACTCACTGCAGAAATATTGCATCAGCCCCTGTTTCGCGGAGGTAAAAAATAATAGATATTAGATTTCTCTGGCCCCATATTACACCTGGGAAGCCACTGCATCCATTATTAAGAGGACGGACATTCGCATTCATTATGCATCTCGATTCATTTGGAATTATTTTTCTTGGTTTTGAAACCTGAGACTTCTCTAACTATTTATTTATCTTGTTTCCATTCCATCATTTAGAATGGTTGGTG
>NC_090726.1:71838593-71841093 GCF_036898095.1 Palaemon carinicauda | reverse complement strand
TGGGAAGCTGCACAAAAGCATGATGATGACAAGGAAAGTGCAGTCTTTTATTGGCTGAGCTTGTGTCTCATATGCAAGAACTCCGTCAAGATGAAAGACAACCAATCTTCAAATTGTTAAACTTAGGAAAACTTTAGGAATCCCAATTAGAGTAATAAGATTAGAATTTTACTGGAAAGAGGAATTCTGCCAGACTAAAGGAAAGACTGATTGTACTATTATTATTCTAGGACTGAGAGCCAAACCACAAGGTCGAGAAGTGATGCTGATGTTCAATTCTGACATTGGAGAAGCCATCAATATTGTTTGCTCATACATTGAATAACATAATGTCATCCATTTGGCCTCTGCTGCACAAATACTGAAAAAGGACATTTTCCATACAGAGTATTCCTTTGATGGGTCGTTCAAACCTCGATGTGAAAAGGAAACCATCCCATAAATTGTTCTTACTCTTTTGAGCATGATCCTGAGAAGGACAAGAATGAGGCAACAAAATCAATCTACTAGTTCTGCAACAGAAGTAGCTTCAAATCTCTAAAGAATCAGCATTGTCTCATTCTTACCACCCAAAGACCAGAAAACTCCTGTTGAGATTCATATTGGTTTGATGCTCCGTGCCAAAAATAAACTGAGGGAACTCCTAAAAAGACTGTCAAACTGTGATCTGTGTATCTTGTACGAAAGAGTCCATAAAATTCCTAAACAGATGGATGTTTGTGTCCCTCCCCATTGTAAAGTGATCTATTTATTATTGGAACTGTGGATAATATTGACTACTGACCCTCCACCCAAAATGCAATAGATTCATTCCACAGAAATGCCATATATACGCTTCAGTTTCCAATGCAAGATAAACCTGGAACTGATAGGGAACCAATACGTATAAATCTAGCTACTAAGAGAATAATGATGCTGCCAGCTGAGTGCTGAGAAATTATGCCAACAGTTCTGCCTCTATCGGACTTGTTTGCACCCGTTTCTGAAAGTGAATCTAAGGCAGATAATACGCCTTTGATCCCTCCGGATGAACCTGAAGATGGCTAGTAGATGGAGACCTTAAACATTATACAAAATAAGTAGGAAACTGGCACACAAGACTGCGTCATACAAAACATACTATGCAGATAGGAAAGCTGTTAATTCTACCTTGCTAACACGTATTGCACTATTGCTATTATTCACTTAATCAGCCAACAATGCTGCAACAGTATTATTATTATTATTATCATTATTATCATTAATAATTGCTAAGCTACAACCGTAGTTGGAAAAGCAAGATTCTATAAGCCTAAGGGCCCTAACAGAGAAAATAACCCAGTAAGGAAAGGAAACAAGGAAAAATTAAATATTCTAAAAAGAGAAACATTAAATTAAATATTTCCTCTATAAACTATAAATACTATTCTAAAAAGAGAAACATTAAATTAAATATTTCCTCTATAAACTATAAATACTTCAACAAAACAAGAGGAAGAAAAATTAGATAGAATAGTTTGCCTAAGTGTAACCTCAAGCAAGAGAACTCTAACCCTAGACCGTGGAAGACCATGGTACAGAGGCTATGGCACTACCTAAGACTAGAGAACAATGGTTTGATTTTGGAGTGTCCTTCCCCTAGAAGAGCTGCTCACCATAGCTAAAGAGTCTCTTCTACCCTTACCAAGAGGAAAGTATCCACTGAACAATTGCAGTGCAGTAGTTAACCCCTTAGGTGAAGAAGAATTGTTTGGTAATCTCAAGTGTTGCCAGGTGTATGAGGATAGAAGAGAATCTGAAACGAATAGGCCAGACTATTCGGTGTATGTGTAAGCAAAGGGAAAGAACCGTAACCAGAGAGAAGGATCCATTATAGTACTGTCAAACGACCCCATATTACCTTCAATAATATGGTTGAATATGCTATCAACCACTTGCATTCATATCAGAATCCCATAATAATTATGGATCAACCACTGTTCAATATCATTAATATAATTCAATAGGGTTGGTTTGACGTCTATGTTGAGAAGCAGTTTGTTGTGGTAATGTAAGGGCTCCATATTGAGATGAGTCCCATGAAATTGCTTGGAAGCTTTCTTAGTGGAAGGGGCTAGTCAGAAGTTACACCCATGGGTCGAGTAGATGCAATATTGAAAGGACTATATGTAACGACATATCGATATCTATACCAAATTACAGCAGCCTATCTGTATATCTTACAGATGTCAACCTATAAGACATATTCAGTCTCTCGGGAGATGAGGTAAAGATGAATTTGAAAACATATATCAAGTTAAACGCTAAGCAGTCTCCTCAGTTCCAATACTAGAATATGGTTCTTGAACTTGAACTTCTTGCATTGTTTAAATGCATTACTTCCATATGCCAAACTGTGAAAATATGCAGGAACATGCTTCCAGTCCGAGTACTGACTTAATGACTCTTCGCCGCCATATCATGACTTTGGTCATGCCTATGTTCCTGGTGTACTAGTACTTCTTGCTTGATATGTATTTAA
>NC_090726.1:71806093-71833593 GCF_036898095.1 Palaemon carinicauda | reverse complement strand
GCACTTTTGAGATTAATTATAAGGAAAAATCAAGAATTACTTGTTAGCGTATTAACTGACTTGGAACCTTATTCGTACCAACAAACAAAATAAATAATTTCTATCGTTTCTAGCTAATTAAAGCTTTAGCACTCTTAGTATTAATTATAAAAAAAAAACTAATTTGTTCATTAATAGAAAATACATGATAAAAAGTCTCCTTATCCCGTTCTAGATGTTTTCAAAGATCACTAACAGGACCCTACACACTTGCACAGAGCTGTGAATATGAGAAATGATTTAGCAGACTTGCAGTTTCCAAGGCATCCTTTCAGGCAACCCCACTGCAACAACTATTGGAATATCTTATTGCTTCAGGAATGGTGCTCCATACACATTCCCAGGTGCCATTGTTAGCACGAGTCCCTCCACATCCTTCACGTTGTGGAAGATTCATCTCTGCGCAAGGTGACTGACTCCAGCAAAGACCAGTATGGTAAACAGCTGTACGCACATGCTGTACTAGGGCACCCTTTGTTGGAGAGATGTTGCTTACATCTCTGCCTTTGGGTACAAATAACTTCAGTCTGGCGTCATCAGCACGGCTTTTGGTGCTTGATTTGTCATAAGTCAGAACAGTGAACCTCTCGAGGGTATCCAAGGCATCATCCAACTGAGAAATCGATGGCTGTTCCATTAATGTAAGAAATGTCTCAGTGACTACTGGGCAAAGATTCCATAATTCCTAAGCTGTTCTCTTCCCTCTGCCAAGAAATGTCGAAAATGTCTGCTGGCTCCAAATGCAGTCAACCGAGTAAAGTCATACACTGTAAGAACAACTACGTTACTATCCACAATTTGAATGCAAATATTACTCTATTGCCTTGCTGCATCAGCAATGTGAAGCATTATATGACTATCACCCTCTTCATGTATGCAGGGACTAATTCATGCGATTGATGTTGACTTTTGACATAACACACTGTTATGGAGAGTACCGATGGCTTAGTTGTTTGTAGCAATGGCAATGACTTCTCTACTGGGGATCAAACAACTCTTATTCCCTGCCACTCGAAGGAATTCTGCCTAGTTTCTTGGTACTGAACTTTATGTTGTCCCTTTCAACATACCCGTTTCCTTCTGTTCTCTTAGCATGGTTACTTAAGAAAGTTCATTTGGTACTTGTCCCACAAAATGTTAACACGCTGAGCATTAGTGAGATGAGCTTTAACGTATGAAATAAACACTTATTGAGAATACTCCTGAAATGTTTATACAAACCTTGGCCTTAGCATGTGCACAACAACTGGATCATCTAAAACAGCAACTTCAGAAGTGTAGTTGTTCTCTTGCTGATCTTCCGCCATTTCCTCAAGGCAGTGGATTATATTAGAGTTTGTTCCATATCTGATCTTGCCAGCATTAGGTAATGAGGGAGAAAATTTTGCTTTTTTACACTTTATAAACTCACGCACTTGGCAGGTTATATACAAACATGAAGAGAGTTCGATCATTCTTCTCCGATGATAGCTGATCCTATTCTTTACCTTTATTACTTGTCTTTGGTGTCCTGAAGATATGAATGTCGTTCATTTTAATTGTCTCTTCTAGGGTTGTGGTTTGCTCAACAAGCCTTTCCTTTACAAAGTTTGTATACTGCGCACAGCCAAGGACCTCAAACTGGCTCAGGGCATGCACAGCTGACTGGCTCATAACATCCTCTAGGTCTAATACAAGTAGATCTCCACTCTTTTCGAGAAATGGATATTCCTAGTCATCCAGTGTGGTTTTTATTAATGCTGCATCCTTCAGAAACGTTTTCTATATTCCAGGACATTGTTCGGGAGGGAGAGTGTCTGTTGTAGCCTGTGCTTGTTCAATTGACATCATAAAATTACTTATAATATGTGTCATCTCTGAACGACTGACCATCCATCTCTGAAGAGCAGTTGGTGATTCTATTAGCTCTACAGTACCACTATCCTCTTTTCCCATGGCATCATTTGGTTCATGGGTTTGGTCTATCACTATTGTGGAAGAAGCATGGATTGTTTAATTGACTCTGAAATATTCTTTCAAGAATTCATCATACACCTTTGGGTGCCAGTGAGGTAACATCATCATGACTCGGATATGAACTGATATCCATCGCCTATAACTGTAGGGGTTACAGGCAAAAAAGTAAGGAATCAGCCTGGCGAAGGAATCAACATACAGGTGGAAATCTGCAGTGTGGATTGACTGGCCAAACACCAGAACAGTCAGCTATAGTTGAAGCACTTAGAACCAGAAACAGGAGATTGGTTAGGATTCCTGTTTTATGTTGCACCACTCCTCCAGAGATAGTATGACGCTGCCCGCTTCCACATAATTTGCATACTCTTCATATGCTTGATGCAGAGCATTATACAATGTGCAAGCAGTCATCTGGCGTGCTCTTCATGTCCAGGTGATGTGATATATAGTTAGAAGAGTATGAGCCCTTCTAGAGGATGCCACCCTGGCCTGAACAAGCCCGGAAGTCCAGCCACTGCCATCTAGTCAATACCCTAAGGATTTTAAATCAACTGACTCAATATGTAGACCTTCAAATATTATGACAAACTTCCTTTCTCCATATGCCCAAGTCCACTGCCATTTAATGTCCTTTGCAATTGCATAGAGTGGTTGATCCACTACAATAACTGGTACTTGTCCTGGATGGATTAATTCTAATACTTTCTTGATGACATGAAATGAATGCCGCATCATAGACACTGTGGCAGCATCTTCCTGGAACGACAGTAAGAGACATGTTATTTTGGTGGTTTCTCTATTGAACTGCATTGAGTTTGCATGAGAAGCTAACCATGATAGGCTAGTTGTGCCTTGAACATTTTCCATAGCTAATGTTATATGCTGCTGCCACCTGAAAGCCAGTAGGAAAAAAAAAAACAGTTGATATACTGTTTGTAAATACTACTTCATAAAAAATTGATAAGTGAATGAATAAACGAATAAATATTGCAAGACCTGATATTGAAGTTTTAAATAAAAATTGTTCATAAATCACAACCAATGTACCTATATTCTTGTTTCAGAGTTGAAGACACAAGAAGGCCATTGGACGTAATGAGACCATCTACTTTTAGATAAAACAGTGCTAGATAATTTGCCTTCAGCCACCAGAGGAGCTTGTGTGTATGACACTGGAAGTCCGGGTAACCTTTTTGTTGAGTTATTCACGGTTGCCTTACTATCTTCAGTATTTTCGACTTCAATACTTTCACAAACAGAATCTTTTGAGGAGTTATCACAGTACTACCATGTGGAGATCCTTGTGCCATTGAACAAATTCTTTGCTGTTGTTGAGCTGGTCTGATGGTTGATGTTGCCAATTGCAGCTGTAGCGAACATAAGTTTCTTCATTTGGGGTGAACAAACATCATCCAACTTCTCATAACGCTTGCATATTGCTGTGCCAACTTCTGTTGAGCTCTCCAAGACTCGGTCATGTAACACTGATAATCCAAGCCAAAACATTTTCTCCACAGTTTCTCTCTTGTGTGTTTTGTTGTGCATCAGGATACCAATATATATTGGAGGAGGCAACTCATGGGATTTGCTATGGTGTCATTTGTATGTTTTTCTAATGCTTCATGCTGTTAAGCAAAATAAGCTTAGATATTCTAAAAAAAAAAAAAAAAAGTCTTGTTTTTTCTTGTAACTGATTGCTCAGCAATGTTTGAACTATCAAGCAGCACTGTGACAAGAGTGGCTAAGAAATGTGGATAGCTTCATCTTGACAAAATGGTGAAAATTAACCGTTGAACTTGGTTTATGAGTTCATCATTTCTTTTTGAACAATCTTTACTTCACGAGATAGAGTTGGAGCCTCATCATCAGCATAACTTTTACATATTTTATGCAAAGCAATGCCAATATCATTATCACTGATCGAGAGAATGTCCCGTCCTTCTTTAAATGCTTTCAGTTCTGGAAGATTTGCCAGAATGCGATCCTTCAATCTAGTCAAATGTACATAAGGGCACGACAAACGCACCCAGTTGTATAAGTCTATCACTGTAAAGTTTCCTGAGATAACTTAGCCTGAATATTGGTGATATATTTTGATCTCAATTTTCAGTAACACTGTTATCAATGAAGGTGACAAGCTATACAATAGTACGTGCATAAAAGCTTTGTGTCTTTACATCTGCTGAGATGTTTCTTGAATCAGACGTTTTCTCTCTCTGTGCAGCATTATTCAAAGCAACCAGGCCTTTTTTGCGATATATTGCCTCTCTGGCGACAAGATCACCAGATGAGACTTTTGCTAATAAACATTCATCTAGAAGTTTTATTGCACACTGTTTGACTCTGTGGCTGACTCGATCCATCATTGCTCCATGCAAAGACTCAGTTGAACTACAGGACTTTTCACAAAACCGACAGACCAGTGTATTGGTCTTTTGATGAGGGTGTTGATGATCTGTGTTTTGTGGCTCCTCACTACCTGAGTCTTCATCAGGATGTTTACTTTTTATTCCTTGTTATAGTCTATTCTTACCATAAAGGAGACGGTATTTTGTGTGGAACTTTGCATAGTTCCACAGTGTTTTTTTTCGATATAATTGGCATCATTTAATCTAAAAATATCAAGGCTCCTTGGCAATAATGCATTATCATTAAATAAAGTCAGATTTTCTGCAAGGTTTATTTTATAGCGAGCACCCAATCTGCTTTACTTTGAATTTGCAGGACACCATAACTTTTCAGAGGTTTCTTCCTGACATAAGACACTTAGACCAGCCAGTCGGCACAACACATGAAGAGGATCGGGTCTCCTTATTGACTAGCTTCACTTTTAATGGCATTTTATTCTGTAAAGAAACACAAAGTACTGTTGAAAAGGAATTAAAAAAATAGTTGAAATTAGCAGTTGGATGACATTCATATTTGATTTTTGGTGGACTAAAATTCTAATCATCTTATCAAAACCAGTTAAATATTGAGCCTAGTTTTCAACGTGTCTTATTCTGATTCTCTCTCCTAGAAAACTTACTAAGAGACAACAAAATCATGACTCTACATCTATTACATGAAGATATATGGAGGCTATGGATGCAAAACGTCACGATCAGACGTCAATTTAAAGAATGGCTGCCACATATGATACAGAGTAAATCCAGCTTGGCACTCTAGCCAAATATACTTACACTGGTATATCTTATCAGTATAACAAGTTTCATGCTTTTAAAACAAAGTAGTAAATTATGGTCTGATTCTGCGCTACCTTACTTGCGTATGCCATTTAATCATGTCGTGCCTTTTCAAATTTAATATAATATATCCAAGTTATACTTCACTTTATTACCTTGATGACTCTATACATAATTTATTTACGGAATAATATGTGGGATCAACATTGGTAAGACATGAACAAATGATGTAATCTTTCCCATGAATTTAATAGTATCACTTTATGAATGTGTCACTGGCTGTGTTCCATTCTACTACCTGGGAGTGGGGCATGAGGACGATTGCACCTGGATATGCTCCAGTTGCTTCATAAATATATGTAATTCTAAAAATTTACATTAAATGGACAATAACTGTCATAAACCTCCATAGTTGTAGATGAATAATTTTTTGTTTTTTTTTCGGTGAGGAAGAAAACTAATTAGGGCATAAATGAATAATGTAAATATTGAATGAAACAATATGAAGACGATGACTAAATATTTTTCATTTGAATGGCAATTCAAATGAGTGAGTAAAATATAATACAAAAAAAAAAATATACATTACATACTTCTAGTTCATTCACAACTCGATGACATTTTTACGAACTTTTATTTTGTTTCACTTAGAATTAGCACTTATTTTGTGTGCATGCAGACGACTACCAATACTAGGCAATCTGCTAAATCACAATAAATGAAGCCAATATTTAATCATTTACACTAAAAGTGCTCACAAAAAAAAAAAAAAATGGATGAAATAGGACAGTGTAATTTCCATATATGACATAATTTGGATTTTAGGTAAAAAATTAAATACTTAGTGAATGTATTAGCTGCCGAATCAAATGGCAAGTTAATTTTAATCATTTGCATCAAGTACATTTTACTACTAATGACTGTTTGTTAGGCTCCACTTTAGAACAGATTATCCTAACAATATTAGTTTCATGGAATTACTCATTGGGTTTATACAGAAAGCCAATGTCTTTATCAATTATTCTTCGAAGTAAAGTTTACTTTAAAATGCAAGAGTTGAATTTACTAGAATTTTTATGGAATTAAGGTCTTCATATTATATAAAAATTGTGATATGAGAAAAAAACCTCTTGCAACTAATGTAGAGTAATAAGAGAAAATATGTTGAATGTATCAAATAAAATACATATTGAGAAGTAATGCCGTATAAGGAAAATAATTGAAAACAGACGAAGAGCTTTACCATAAAGATGTGTCTTTTTTCATGGGCAAATAAAGTTTGTGACATTTAAGCTTAAAATTTGTATTATATAGATCAGCAATGATAGATCTACAAAAAGAATCATGGAAAATACTACTGACCAGGCTGGGGAATGTAATCATGATATGTAGATACAACCTGAAGCATTATGGAAATTATTCATACAAAGACTTAACTGAGTTACTTTAGAAATAATGACGTATATCACTCTTATGATTATGGTGGGTTTTTCTTCTGACGATGGTTTTTTTTAGAGGTGTCTGGAAAAATATTTATATCAATAATTAAATGATCCTTAAAATTTAGAAAATAATTGATGAAACATATTGTCTCTGTGTATATAAAAAAGGTGCAGCGGGGACAACCCCTCGATTTATGCCCACATTGAAGTTTATGCAATATTAGTTGAATTAATATAGATTCGCAGATATAGAGCCATGATGCGAAAGTTGGAATCTGGATGCAAATATTCTGCCATTCCTCAGAGTTCACTTAAAAATAGATAACTGCTTTTAAAATGATATCATATTATCATTGATTAGTTAACAACCATTCACCTTTTATAAGACTCCTGTATATATTGTGAAGGAAATTGAAATTAATTTAACGTTAGATGTAAAAATAATGATTTTGAAACTATTTTTTACTGATAATAAGCAGATGCTTTAAAGATCTCTGAGTGTTTCTGTATGCCGGTGAGTGAATACACTTGTGCGACCCGATAAATATCCTGATTTAACGCGGATAACAAAAGGCTATTGAGTGCAATATAGCTACAAGTTTTCGTGAATAGTAGGTGATTAGTTTGAGGTCAGAAAAGTAGGATAAAACGTCGGCATAGGATAGTTATCTTGTGAATTACTAAAAATCTCATCAAGATGGCGCTCTATAATACAGGCAAAGATTGGAGAGACATTGCTGCAATTAGCAAAAGTAAATTCCATGAGTTGGCAAAACAAGAACTCAACCGTCTGATAACAGAGGTCGCTAGTAACTCCAACCAGTCTGACGGAAAAATATTCGCAGACATATTGAAACAATATGACCCAACAAACTGGAGCAAATCTGCGGAAAACATCAGCAAAATAATAGAAGAAATTCCAAAGAAGATCCAAGTGATAAAGAGACTTATAAAGAAAGTTTACATCAATCAACATATTCCATCAAAGAACAATAAGAAGTCCAATATAGTGAATTGTGCTGAAATATAGAACATAATGAAAAATAGAGACACAAAGGTATTCTGCTCAACATGCTTAGTCTGTATAAAAAATATAATTAAGTCGAGACTAAATCTGTAAATAGTTGAAGATAAAGAAGAGGAAGAAGAAAAAGCAGAAGAAGTAGAAGAAGAAACAGAAGAAGAAGAGAAAAATTAACAGGATATGTATAAGGATGCAGAGGAAATCATTGATATAACTTATGATGCCATCCAACAACATACTTACGAAAAAATACATTATCAGATAGAAACAAATAATAGACCCAAGAGACTCTACCTGGACCTACATAATTTTAGGGAAGTGCAAGAACAAGAAAAAAGAAAAGAAATATATAGTCTGCAATTTCCTGAAAAGAGGGAATTGCAGATTTGGCGAAAGATGCTACTACAAGCATCCAAAGATATTCCATAATTATGAAATACATGGTAAATGTGCGTATTTGGACGGATATGGAGACGAATGCAGAGATTTCCATCCAAAGATATACAAAAACCTAAAAGAAGGAAAAGGATGCAAATTTAACAAAAATGTCGATATATGCATTCTGCAACCATGAATACTCAGCAAACAGAAAAGAAAAATTAAAGCAAAAATGAAACAAAAAAAAGAAACAAAAAAACAAGCCGAGTATATACAGCACTATGCACAAAAGGCCCCAATATATCATGCCTTTCAACCCAAATATGCACATTTAGAGCCTAACTACAAAGAATGCATCTATAATGCCAGGGGTTGGTGCAGATATGGGGATAATTGCAGGTATACACACAAAAATAAATATGAAGGCGAAAGAGCAAATACAATAGAAAAGTTGGATTTTTTAATGGCAGAATTCTTGGAATTGAAGAAAAGAACATCATATCAGAACAGGAAGGAAGCATGGGAAAATCCATATTACCAATATGAAATAATGATGATGAAACACAAACCGTAATAGTGATGAATGCACAGGGTTTAGTCACGAGTAACTCTAAAAGGAAAATAGAGTTCTTAGAAGAACTAACCCAAACTGAAAAAAATAGATATATTGAATATATGTGAAACATTGTATTCCCAAGAGACTGGCAGTGATGACCAGATAAAGGGTTTCCAAACATATAGATCAGATAGAAGAAATAGAAATCAAAGTGGAACAGCAATATATGGAAGAGACATAAATCAAGGAAAAGTCTGTGAAAAATACAGCAACACAGAATGTGAATTGATTGCGGTAGAATTTGAATTTGAAAAACTAGTGAATATTGTAGTTTACAGACCCCCAAATACTAAGGAGTTTGACATAATAATAGAAAAAATAGATGATATATGTAGAAACCATAAAGACTAGAATATACTCCTATCCGGGAAGTTTAACTTTCCTTTTGTGGATTGGAAAAAAACGGATAGAAGTAAGTGGTTGTATATATACATATTAAAAAGAAAGTAATAGTAGCGCAGAAGATAAGAGTCAATTTGAAAAGATTCAAGATATGCTATTAGAACATAATATGCAACAAATAAACCACATTCCAACAAGAAAGGAAAATGTCTTAGATCTAGTGTTTGTGAATGAGGTGAATTATGTTTAAGAAATAATAGTGTATAACACGGGAATTTCAGACCACAATGTCATAGAATTAATAGTCCATTCCAAAGCAAGTGATCGCAGAGATAATCAAAGCACAAAACGTTGGGAAGGATATGGAAAATATAATTTTTATAGTAAGAATATAAAATGGTCAGAAATGAATGAAGAACTGAACAGAGAATGGAAAAATTGATTCGTGAGCGATAATATACAGGCAAATACGGACATATGTACAAAACACTGGAGAAAATTGTTGAAAAATATGTAGCGAAAAAAAACAATAAACAACAGACAGGCATACCAAGGGACAGAAGGATCTTATTTCAGAAAATTAGAAAGTGGAAGAAAAATCTTGCAAAAGAAAAAAAAATGTGTGGAAAATGATAGAAATAAAATGTAAGATAGAAAATGCAGGACAAAAGATTATACAATCGAAAGAAAATGGAAAAAGTGACTTAGAAGAAAGGACACTTCAAAATATAGAAAAAAACCCAAAGTACTTTACTCCTATGCAAAAAAAGATGAATAAAGGGAGATTAGAAATAGGCCCTCTTAGAACTGAGGGACAGTTAACGAATAAAAAAAAAGAAATATGCAACATATTAGCAGAAAAATGTAAGAGTGAGTTCACGCCAAGAATTGCGAATGAGAATAATGAAACAGTAATGAGAGAAAAAAAATGTTGAATATCTAAAGGACATAGATATTAATGAAGCATATATTGTCAAGGCTATAAGCGAAACTAAAAATGGATCGGCAGCCGGACCAGATGGAGTTCCAGCGATTTTGTTAAAAAAAAAAACTGCACACACTATCGCGAAGCCGCTTGCAATACTGCTAAGACAATGTGTAGATATGAGCGAGATATATGTTAAACATATATTAGCTTATATAACCTCTATTTTCAAAAGTAGATCAAGACTAGAGGCAAGCAATTATAGACCTGTTAGTCTAACATCACATATTATGAAAGTGTATGAGAGAGTAATAAAACAGAAAATAATGAATCATTTGATTGAAAATAATTTGTTTAATATAGGTCAACACGGTTTTGGGCCCGGAAAAAGTACACAAACCCAACTGATAACACACTATGAAAACATACACAAATATACGATAAAGGAAAAAGATACAGATGTGATCTATCAAGATTTTGCAAAAGCTTTTGACAAGGTAGACCCTAATATATTAGAGAAAAAATTAGGAAGCATAATATTGTGGGAAAAAATAGGAAAATGGGTAAAAGAATTCCTGCAAAATAAAAAACAGATAGTGGTTGCAAATGACGAGAAATCAGATGAAGCTCAGGTAATATCTAGCGTGCTACAAGGTACGGTATTAGCTGCACTGCTGTTTGTTATTATGATCTCAGACATAGACTGTGATGTTAAAAACTCTGTAGTGAGAAGTATCGCCGATGACACAAGAATAAGTAGAGAAATTACTTGTGATGAAGATAGGAACTCACTACAAAGAGATATAAACAAAATATATATCAATGGGCGGAGATAAATAGGATGGTATTTAACTCCGATGAATTCGAATCAATAAATTATGGAAACAGAGAAGGAATGGTATATGCAAACAAGGGACCTAATAACGAGACAATCACAAGCAAGGAAGCAATTAAAGACCTTGGTGTAATGTTAAAAAGACATATTTTATGCAATGACCAAATAGCAACACTGTTGGCTAAATGTAAAGCAAAAATGGGAATGTTATTCACACACTTTAAAACAAGAAAAGCTGAACACATGATTATGCTTTACAAAACTTCTGTACGTAGTATACTCGAGTACTGCAATGTGATATGGAACCCACACTACCAAAAGGATATTGCACAAATAGAGTCTATACAAAGGTCCTATACTACTAGAATAGAAGAAGTTAAGGACCTTGACTACTGGGAAAGACTGCAATTTTTAAAACTATACAGTCTAGAAAGGAGAAGAGAACGCTACATGATAATGCAAGCATGGAACCTAATAGAAGGAATTACTGAAAACATCATGCAGCTAAAAATATCAGAAAGAGCAAGCCCAGGTAGATTAATAGTGCCAAAAAATATACCAGGAAAACTAAGGAAGGCACACAGGACATTAATCCACTACGCACCAGCATCGACAATGCAGCGACTATTTAATGCGCTGCCAGCTCATCTAAGAGACATATCAGGAGTGAGCGTAGATGTGTTTAAGAATAAGCTCGATAAATACCTAAGATGCATCCCAGACCATCTAAGACTTGAAGATGCAAAATACACCGGAAGATGCATTAGTAACTCTCTGGTGGATATACGAGGTACCTCACACTGAGAGACCTGGGGGAACCCAAACATAGAATAAGGATAAGGTAAGGTAATTACTAAGCTGATATAATGTTTGATTTTTCATTTCAGGCGATTTGATTTCTTTCGTGAGATTGGTGATACTATATGAATATGACTCATGGTATGACAATAAAACATTTGGGAACAAAGCCCCCAGAAGGATTTTGGGGGTTAAATGGCTAGACAAGATTCCAAAAGGAAACTATAAGAGAGATTACTCGAATGCCATATGTGGATAAGATCGTGATAAGTGGTAGATGGAGATGGTTTAGGCATGCTCTTCGCACACCCATAGAGGATTAGTTCACCAAACCTTTAGATGGGCTCCACAAGGTTCTAGAAGAGTTGGAAGACCCAGGCCTACATCGCTGAGGACTATGAAGCAGGCAGTAGGAAATGAAGAATGGAGAAGTATTGAATTAAAAGTTCAAGATAGAGACGACTGGCGAAATCTCACCGAATCCCTTCGCGTCAATAGGCGTGGGAGATGATGATGCTGATGAATCTTTATCAAAATAGAGCAGACTGTTCTTATAATATTATGAATTTTTAGCCAATTTTTTTGTCTATCTCTCTAGTTGTATTGAAATGCCTGACGATTTTGTATGAATAGAAAAGATGAAATTAAATATATATTTTCATAAAATTTCCTATACCTATTTTTGCTGCGATGGGCAAGGATTTATAGGATTTCATTGTTTATGAACTATAATTTGTGACGTAATCTAATAATTGCATTGCACAGGTCAAAATATATAAATTTGTTTCGAGTGATATATATTAAGAATCCAAAAATTTTAAGAGAAAAGAATTTTTTACTTCAAAAGCAAAAGAGAAAGAATAATAAAGTGAAGAACGGCAGAGTGATATTGATATCGCTTCCAACTCTTGAAATGTTGAAAGGGTAAAAGTCAGGTAGACGACTATTTGCACCAAACACCAAAAGAAGTCCCGAAAGAATAAATGGAATGTAGAATTGTGGAGTTAAACATAAAAGACAATAATCTAAAAAAATAGAAGACAGAGGAAAAGTGATCTCTTGCGCAATGCTGATCTGGGGTAATTATAGGAAGAATATTCTTGACAAATGTGACAACGTCACCCAATGGAATGGTTCTCCTCTTGAGCCCATGGGAACAATTATTCAAAGAATGCTTAAAACAGAGAGAGAGAGAGAGAGAGAGAGAGAGAGAGAGAGAGAGAGAGAGAGAGAGAGAGAGAGAGAGAGAGAGAGTACCTTGCAATAAAGTGAAAAAGAAATGAGAGATCAGGTATGACTAGGATCATTGTTCGGACAAATTCTGTTAGATTTATTCATTTTAACCTGGAGCTTTGATAACTTGAATGAAGAAAATAATTCAAACCATTTAAATGATACAATAACCACTCTACACTGCTTTCATTACTAAAATTTTTCATCTTGCTATAATGCACCTTTATCGTTTTATCCTATAAATATAGTAAATGACATTGACATATAACTCACCATTGGCTCATCCCCCTTTTCATTCCAAGTCCACTTTCATAAAAAAAAAAAAAAAAAAAAAAAAAAAAAAAAAAAAAAAAAAATAGATATCTCATATTTTTTTTTTCTTTTACACCATCAGCAGTTTTCACATTATATTGCTATTATTTCAGTTAGGAATTTTTGCCTTACGAAAATATATTTCATGTACATCCTTCGTTCTTTACACGTATACTTCTTACGCATTTACTTCATAGTAAACTGTATTATCTTACCATTTTTTCCCCTAAAAATGTGCTTTACCTGACAATCCTTTTATCACTTGGACTTTTTTTTTTTTCCTGAAAAATGTATACTCAGAATCTTACTCGGTTTTCTACTTTTATACTTTATACTGTCATACTTTTCTACTTCTATTTTTATGCCCTTGAAATGCTTTGCTTCCATTTCATAAGAGCATATTTTCATCATACCATTTTTTTTCAAAACCTTTATCATCAATCACATTACTGTACATTAATGGAATAAATATTTCATCAATACCTGGTGTCCTTTGTCATACTGCAGACACTTGAGTGGTATCAGAATATCTTCAACAGCCACTTTCAAAATTTTTAAAATCACTTTCTTCACGTGATACACTGGAATTACCACCTGAATACGAGTACCCTTGAAATAATTACCCTTATCATACTTACTATTAGATGCAGCGTAGAGAGTACAGCCTTGGCACTACAGAATAACTACAAAATCTGGTATACTTTTGTGTTGACAATACGGAGACAGTATGGAAACCTCATATTGAACGGAAAATCTCCCATTTTGTCAAAATGTCTTGCTGATGCTCTAGGATGAGGGTCGATGCAGTAAAAAGAGAGTACAGACACTAGGTATAGAGTACGGATGGCGTTGGAGAGTATGGACCTCCAGGCGTTGAGGCTACATGAAAGCTGCTTAAGGAGTATGTAGAGAGTACAGAGAAAAGGTATGCACCTAGTAATGGAGCTGTGGATACAATAAAGATGTATCATTACAGTACAAATGACCTCTAGTCAAATATCATATATGCTGTTGCCTCATTTTGGTCCGATCATTCACAGTCTTCCCTTTGACCAGGCAGGTAATCCTAGATGAGGGAATGACCCAGGAGCCCAGATAACACTCCTTTTATGCCGCCGGTAATCTCTCCATACTGTAAGTAGCACCTTCACTGACACCTGTACTGTCTCAGCTGCCATCCGTACTTTCGTCAATACCAGACACATATTAAAAACATCCTCTGTATCATTTATGCATGCATACCCCCTTTCTCCATACTTTCTACGTATTTATTTTTTTCCATCATTGAAGGAACTATGGAAACCTTGGATGCTTGCGAATGGAATACAGTGTAATAAGTACTTGTATAGCATGAAAGTTGTTCGTTGAACAGATTTTTCAATTCGCAGGTGTACCATCACTTACAAAGTTTACTGACTGATTTCACCACATGCTACAGTTAAACACAAGTTCAGGGCATGGACAAGCTATGAACACTTTCACACCGGATTATGGAGCGATCTCACATTGGCCGTACGGCTGTGGATGACTGTGGACGCCATTACGCGGCTGTACATGGGCAGAAATCGTAATATAATTAGTAATAAAAAAAATACAAACAATCTGGCGTGGTTATGGCGCTTTCACTGCAGAAAAGTACATATGGTGTTGGAGAGTTAGCATCCTGGTGATACACAGACTAAGTACTTGGCTCACGCATGGACTTACATGGCCAAGTGCAGCTGCGTGTTAGTATCGTACTACTGTGGAGGCACTCCAGAGGGATGTCATACACTATGTTTTCCCAGGTTACCATTGACGACATACCCCTGTGTATATACAACGAACTATTGGTTGATAAATTACAACATTGCACTGTGGAATGCACTTGGCTGCTGTGTACAGCTGTGGATAGCTTCGTATGACCCCAAAAATCATATAAAAGGGCTTACTGAATCAAACAACTCATCATTTGCACTTTGAAATTTGCACCATAAACATCAAAACAGATCCAGTGCTTGATTGACAAAGATCTACGAATAAAGATTCTGCTACATCTACAGCGCACTCATGCTCTGATTGTATTCTATCTCCTAGACTCTGATAATGATGGAGAGGAAAAAAAAGTCTCCACCAACAAAAAACAAGAGAATATATTGGGTAATTACATTTATTATTCATGACTTTCCTTTTATTCACCTTGTAAACAAATGTTTTTAACTTATATATTTTCAGGTGAAACCTTAGCAGCCGAGGAGACCTATGTTTAGACAATATCATCCTCTAATGGCAGAGCTAAATCTTGAAGAAGGTTTTCAATTTTTTACAGACTATGTCAGGATGAGTACCAATTTATTCGAATAATTTCTTCACAGGATTCAACACAGGATCACAAAGCAGGATACAAATTATAGGAAGGCTCTGTCACCAGTACTGAAGCTGGCCATCGTCCTGTGTTATCTGGCAACAGGGAACAGCTCCAAGAGTTTGCATCATGTCTTCAGAATAGCTCACAACGCCATCTCTATACTTTTTCCTGAAGTGTGACAAGCTATCCTCAATGAGTTCGCTGAAAATTAATTGCAGGGCCAACAACCCCAGGAGGACAGAAGGAAATAGCAGACTTATTTTACAAAAAAAAAAAAAAAAAAAAAAAAATTAGAATTTGCCTAACTGTTTAGGTGCCATAGACAGCAAACATATAGCCCTTCGCAAACCTCCTAAAAGTGGCAGTATATACTTCAACTACAAAAAGTTTTACTCTGTTCTTCCTTTGGCTCTAGTAATCCCGATTACAATGGTCTCTATGTTGACATTGGACACTCTGGTAGCAGCTTTGATGGAGGGGTTTTTGCATCCACACCTCTGAAGTAAGCCATTGAGGTAAACGCTTTGTACATTCCAGAACCTGAACCATTGACTAGTGATGAGGATTGTTACCCCATTCCATTCTACTTTGAGGGAGATGATGCCTTTGCCTTGAAGACCTGGTTGATAAAACATTTACTACTTCGCAACATGTCCCATAAACAAAGAATTTGTAATTACCGGATTCACAAGGTAGATGGGTTGTTGAAAATATCTTTAGATTAATTGTTTCAAGATTCCTTTGCCTGCTTAATACAATGACACAAAATCCAGATCGAGTTAACATGATTACATATGCTTGTTGTGTTCTTTATAATTACTTACGATCAAAGAACACAGCTCTTTCCACATCAATTCTTGACGAAGAGCACCCTGGCAACCATAAAGTTATTCCTGGAGCTTGATGACATTATGCCCACTTACCAGACATGGAAACCCAGTTCTGTGGCAATAAAACAACAGCTGCCAAGGACATAAGGAACTACTTGGTAGACTACTTTAGCTCAAAAAGTGGAAGCGTTGAATGGCAAGACGGAATGATTGAATAATAAAACAGACAGACTCAAATTGTACAACATCTATTGATTCCCATGTAAAATTTACTTACAGTGTGATCCTGTAGATTTGATAATGCATAGTATCATGATTCTTTAAGGTATGAATGCTCACAAAAGTGTAATAAGGAAATTCGTAATTTCATTACCTTAAAAACTTATTGCAAATATGATTTATGGACATTATGCCGTTGTAAAAGCCGTAGTAAGGTTTAGTATGTCCATCTGGCACAAGTCATGTTATTACATTACGATTATTGAAAACAGAAACTGAAAGTCACGCCATAATGTTTGTTTACATTAGAATTTTTTACCCAAATATTAACACAGTGGTAAACATTGTGTGCATGATACAAAATTAAGTGCTATATATGGGGTTTTCCTCTGGTGGGATAGCATCCACTTTATACCTCAGTGTGGACACCATGAGTATGTGACTGCATGATGCTGTCCACGAGGTCTGTGCAGCTTGGCATAACTATTCCGAGTTCAGTCCACCACAGACTTCACATGTAATCCTATGGCCGTGACAGTATATACTCAGTGCAAGGTGAGCACGTAATCAGTCAGCTGTTATATGAACTGCTATGAGATGAAACAGCAAGCAAACGCTGTTGTGCGAGATACATTCATTTCGGATAAATCATTAGTATGCAGTTTAAGTTGACTTCGGAGTGATTACACAATGATCTCATACATTTTGGATGAATACGTATAATTTCACACCGATTACATATGATTTCGGACTGACTATGCACCAGACTGTGCGAGACAGTCCATAGCCAATAATTAAACAGGATTAATTTTTCTTAAATCCACTTCAGACAGCCCCGGAAAGACTCGTACGACCACGTACAACATTGGAATGAATACGTACAATTTCAGGCCCAGGTCTAATTGCCGCAGACGGCCAAAATTTCCCGTTCGAGCCTGTACAATATTTTCCAAAAGCTGGCTTGAAAGGTGGATATTCTTGGAGTGAGGATTTAATGGGAATGGCTATTGTTGCTCCATCCGCAGCCATCAGCACCATCAGCGCGGAGATATGATAGAAGTATCAGACCTAATAACAACGCCAAACCAGTGAACCTTGACGAAAAACCCAAGAACCTTGATCATCATATGTAATTCATTGCTTATTACAAAAAGCACAAAACCCCCACTTTCTTTTGGAACCAAATTCCCTCAGCAACATATTCTAAGATGATTTTAATGGCCTAAAGAAGGATATATCATTCTTACATGATTTTTTTTGGCTCATCTAAAAAATTCTTATATTCCCTACATAAGATAGCCATTCATATGTTTTGCAGTCACGATTAAAGTCGTGCCAACTATTTGGCCCTAAGATTCATCTTATACTTTTAAAGCATCGCTTCCTCTGCATAATGCAGGAATGTCTCATTCTCCTCATGACTTTGTAAAGTGGGGGTCCCGCTGACCCAACAAGATCGTAGACTCCTTAATACTGAAAAGTTTCTTGTGTATTATTTCTTCCAATTGATAACAAGTACACAAAAATTCGACAACGATTTAAAAACAATCATTAATGTTATCTTCCATATAAATAATGGCTCTCCAATTCATCGAATTGATTTTATCTTTTCCTGTAAAAGATTTTATGTGATACACAGGAGGGTCATGTAAATATCTGGTGAAAGAGTGAATAATTAGAAAATATAAGGTCTTCTAGAATAGGGTGAAGGTGCTGATGCAATTATATTCAACAGTACATGTTTCCTTATTTCATAAAAAAAATTCTTGATGGAATCTTTTAATGGGGTTTGAATATATGAATTTGTACTTAATTAAATCTTAAAACTTTATGAATGGTAAATTGTCTAAAAAAAAATGATGTCGATGTTGTGAAATATCTTTAAAAAATGCTAACAAGTATATATGGCAAATGTCCTGAACCACAATGTGTTTTCATGACTATAAGAAAGTTCAACAAATGGTCATGTAATTGCTGCATTCTAAATTACCAGAGTTTTGTTGAAACCAGAAGTGAGTCCATTAAATTATGCAAAAAAAGAAAGGTTAAGGTTAATTACGTAAACTGGATCATTTGTGAAAAGAACTGTTGTTCTATTTACTCACCTACTATTTTTCTTCTGCCATCCATCTTTTTATGCCTTCCTCATTTCCAAGCGATTTACTTGACAAAAAATTACCCATTCACATAATTCCTTTCATCTTTTACCTTCTAGGGCAGATCTATCAACCAGATACCCGACCTCTTATAACCTTTTAAATTAGTCACAATATTTTCCATATATATAAATTTATATATAAATATATATATATATATATATATATACATATATATATATATATATACACACAGGCATATATATATATATATATATACACAGACATATATATATATATATGTGTATGTATAATATATATATATATATATATACTGTATATATACCTAATAAAGCAGGTATAGTTTAGAGTAAATGACGTAGTTCATTAATGAATTTATTTATATTTTGTTTATGCACTAAAGAGAGGTTAGTTATCCCGTAAAAGGAGCTCCTCTTGTGTAGATTTGAGATTTATATGTAAGTTACCGAAGACTTTTAACGTTAATTTCATTGTATACTTGATTCAAGTTAGTTTATGAAAATTTACGTTATTTCTAAGAATTAACTTTTTATTTCACGTATATTTGTTACGAAGTCTTACGTAAGTTATTTGAGAGTGTTGTGGGATTCGTGCGAGATATTAACAAGGGCTTATGTAATATTCTTTTATAACTTATGAGGCATTACATCATGTTTGAGAGAGAATGCTCAGTATCATGTGCTTTGGAAAATTCTATGCATGTGCTTTAGAAATTTCACGAAAGCCCTGGTGATAGGATTTTATCTTTTATTTTATTTCGGGGACAAAGGGTGAACGGAGCAAGAGTGGAGAGTCGTCTTGTAGGTGCGTTAGTGTGCATCTGAGAGTTGCCTGAAAACCCCTGATTCTCCTCTTGACATTTTTATTTAGTTGGAAACTATGATGCCCCTAGGCAAAGGCCATGCGTCCCAAATCCTTTGGAAACTTCTGAAAGTAGCGGCTAGGTTTTATATAAAAGGCAAACACCAAGGTTACACAGCTATATATAGAGATTATCAGCCATAAGATTGTCATCTTCTTACCTCTCTCACTCTCGCACGTAACCCAGTGTATAGTTTTTGAGTGATCGGTGTGTAAAGTGTGTCCTCTCCTAAGTGACTGTACCCCAAAGCGAATCGTGTGTTGAAAAGGTAAGTAAGAAGAAACAGTGATTTTGAATTCATTGTATTAGGGTGAGTGTAGGCATTATATTAACGTTTTGTAACGACCCCTGTAGGAATATTGGAGATTTGTATTGTGATCTGGTTATCTATTTTTCATTAAGTATCAAAATTGAATATTGTATTATTCAGATTCAATTTCAAGCTCTTTTATAATTTACATTGCATTATTTCTTTTCTTAGTCTAAGGCTTAATAAGATATAATAGTTCAAGTCAAGTTTTATATAATTTTCAGATCGTAAAATTTTTGTCTATATTCAAGTTTTGTTCAGACTTAATTTTTTCCAGTGACTTATTTTGTTATTATGTAAATTCTTTTTAAAGTGTTGTAATTTATATAGAATATATATATTTTTGTAAAGAGTGTATTATTCAAATGACCATTTTTTAGAATTAGATTCTGCTCGTATCCAGTTAAGGACCACGGTAGTTTGAGTGTACTTGAGAGATCTTTGGATATTCAATGTTTTATGTATTGTTGTCTGTGAGTGATTTAACTGTCTCAGAATTAATGGATTAATATTTCATAGTGTAACAGTTTTAATGCCAAAGCAAATAAGTGAGTTTGGAATTAAAGAGGTTGAGTAACTTAGTCGTGATAGATATATTATATGTTTGGTTCCCAGTCAGGAGCCATAGTAGGCTATTAAATATATTTTTAGTGCCCAGACCAGGGAGTCATGGCGTATAATAAATAAATAAATAAATATATAAATAAATACATACATATATATATATATATATATATATATATATATATATATATATATATATATATATATATATATATATATATATATATATATATATATATATATATATATAGCAATCCAAAGGAAGATGCAACTCACAGCAACATTTCTTTTTTCATTTTATTGTATATGTAGACAAAACCTTCAACCCTACAAGCAGAAACAAATGCTCAATCAGACATTACCAATAACCAACATATTCGAAACACAATTAACAAACAAATAACATTAGTTACGTTACATTAACAAACAATTAAAGGACAAATAAACAAGATTAGTTACGTTACAGTTCAAACAATTAAAGGACAAATAACAACATACCAGTTATGTTACAGAGTATGCTCAGCGTATATGTAAGCCTACGTTGTACAGTAGCTATAGAATGAGCCTACTCAAAGTCCGGCAAATTTCAGGTCTGTCATCTAATTTACATTTCTAAAGATAGTATATATTAAACAGTGAATGGGTAGTTCCTCCGGTTAACAGGTCCGCGAAGGCAGTTCCGTTCATGCAGATCTATTTGGCCGTTCGTCCTCATTTGCTGTCTCGTTAACGGTTGTTATTGGTAACTAGTGCTGTGAAAGATAAAAGACACTTGGCGGAGAACATACAGTGCTACACACAACCCCCTACAGTTTTACGATGCCCTCATCGTACACACACTACACTTCCATCCTCTCACACTACGCTACCATTACCTGTTTCAGACAAAGAAAGACAAATTTACAACTCTGATCGCTGCCTGTTTCGTATCCTCTCTGATCTTCTCAGTACTGGTGCGTTAATTGTTACTCCCTGTTCTTGTTCAACCTCTTTATCAACACTTTCTTTAGGTTCACTATTACCATGGTTGCTAAAATCAAACCCGAACCTGGTTAAAACTTCTTCCATATCAGGCATTTCTAAGCTACTGTCATCCATATCAGCGGTTTCGAAATTAGCATTATTTTCCGTATCTAAGTCATCAATATTTTCTCCCCCCTCATTCCTTTCGATCCCAGCGAACGGTTTAATATTCCTCCGATGGATAACCTTAGCATCACTTCCTTCAGGCCTAATTCTATACAAACCACAGTCCCTGTTAAGTACTTCTTCAATTACCCACTTTCTTTTACCGAATTTGTCTCCTAGTTTCGCTCTTCCAATTATTTTATTTTCTCGTAATAAAACCTTTTGTCCTACCTCCAAATCACTTTCTCTAGACTTTGCTAACATAGGCTTTGCTTTTGATACCAAGTTCTGTTGTGTGTTCCTTCTAACCAAATCCCAAACTTCTTTTTGCATTTTGCATTGCTGACGTAACCAGTCTCCGTCTTGAAATTTGTAAATGTCTTCCAGATACCCCCAGCTCTCGATCGAAATACAAGGTTCCCTCCCGAACAACAAGAAATACGGAGAAAACTCTGTCACAGAGTGAGGTGTTATATTATACGCAAATACTAAACTCTGCAAATACAATGGCCATTTGTTCCTCTTCTCCTCCTCCAAACTTCTAAGTAGACCGTACAGAGTTCTATTCATTCTTTCCACTTGACCATTTCCTTCAGGGTGATATGGAGAAGTGCGTGATTTCTTTACATTGAACCTTTTACAGATTTCCTTAATTAGAGCGCTTTCGAAATTTTTCCCCTGGTCAGTATGAAGCTGCTGAGGAATTCCATATTTATAAAAGAGCTCTTCGACCAATATTTTAGCCACTGTAGTCGCTTTCTGATCCTTCGTTGGATATGCCCATACGTATTTGCTAAACAAGTCACTTAAAACTAAAATATGCTCCTTTCCAGAGGTTGATCTTTCCACGGAACAAAAATCTATTGCCACAATTTCCCTGGGTTGAGAAGCTTCCACATGAACAGGAATGGTATTTCTATTTGGAATTTCATCTTTTGCCCTTAAACTAGTATCACAATTTCTAATGAAATCCGTTACAAATCCCCTCATGTTGGGCCAATAAACCCTAGAGTTCAGTAATTTATAAGTTCTATCAATACCCTGATGCCCTAGTTTATCATGAGTCTCGACTAAACACTTACTTCTTAAAAGAACAGGAACGGCTAATCTATAAATTATGTTATCTAATTGATCCACATGAGTCTTATAAAGAATATCATTTCTTATCACAAGACTTTCTTTATCCCTTTTCCACGTAACTAATTCAGGTTTAAAATTAATGTTTTCTAACTCAATATTTTCTCCTTCTAGCCATTTCCTTACAATCTTTAAAACTGGACAAGCTTTCTGTTTATTAACAACGTCCTCCCACTCTAAAATCTGATGTCTACTTATGGCACAAACAAAATTTGTGTCCTCATGAGGAGCTACCCATACTTCTTCGTCTTCATTCATCACCATCTCTCTAGGCTTGCGTGAGAGAATGTCGGCTTTAACATTTTGTTTTCCTGGTCTGAATTTAAGTTCAATGTCAAATACCGACAAATCTGCCACCCATTTTTGTTCTGTGTGATCAAGTTTTGCTGTGCTGAGATTGCTCAAAGGGGCATTGTCAGTATACACTATGCACTTTGTGCCAATAAGATAATTTTTAAATTTTTCAGTAACAGCCCACTTCAAAGCACACAATTCTAGTTTCCTCGAACTATAGTTCTTCATGTTTCTTTCGTGTGGTTTCAGTGACCTACTTGCATAAGCTACAGGATGCAGCTTATCCTCCTTATATTGGGACAAAACAGCACCAAGCCCATCGTAACTAGCGTCTATTTCTAACGTACACACTTTCCCAAACTCTATCCCTTTCAGTACTGGGGCAGCTATCAATTTTTCTATCAATGTCTGGAAGGCCATTTCCGCATCTTCTGTCCATTTATCCTTAATACTTTGACTGGATTTCTTCTTTTCTCCTTTCAATAACTCATTGAGTGGCTTGGCAATTATGGCAAAATTTTTGATAAATCTCCTATAAAATGTTGCAAATCCCAGGAAAGCTCGCACTTCCTTTATAGTTTCTGGCCTCTTCCAGTTCTTTACTGCTTCGATCTTACTTAGATCAGGTCCTATTCCTTGATTACTAATGCTAAATCCTAGGTAACTTACACATGTCTGCAACAAATGACATTTCTTTGGCTTTAATTTCATCCCATAAGACTTTATGCGCTCTAGCAATGCCTCCAATCTTAATAAGTGGTCGTCAATGGTCTTCGAAAATAATATCATATCATCCAAATAAATGACTAGAAATTCAAAAAACATATCCCCCAAAATATTCTCCATGCATCGTTGAAAGGTTGCTGGGCTGTTTGTCAGACCCATTGGACACCTGCGATACTGAAAGTGTCCCCATGGTACAGAAAATGCAGTTTTCTCTCTATCTTCTTTCCTTAACAAAACTTGATGATAGCCCTGCGCAAGGTCAAAAGTCGAAAAGTATTTGGCCCCTTCCTATGAATCCAGACACTCCGCTACTCTAGGAAGAGGAAATGCATCCTTAAAAGTTTTTTCCTTCAATTTCCTATAATCAATGCACAACCTTAGGCCTCCCCCCTTCTTCCTCACAAGGACTATAGGGGCTGCATAAGGACTTGCACTTTCTTCAATTACACCCCGTTTCTTTAAGTCATCAAGCAACTGTTTGGCCTCAGGGATTAACGTGGGTGCTATTCTTCTATACGGCAATTTGATAGGTTTTCCACAGGCCAATCTAATGGAATGTTCCCATCCCTTTATCAAACCTAGGTCCGAATCATTTAGCTCAAAACAGTCTTTATATTTGTAGAGTATCTTATCAAGTCTTAACAAATCCGATTTACTTAAGTTACTTTCATCAACATTGACTCCCAACTTCCGTCTGTGGTTTTGAAGTTCTGTCTCTGATAGTTTTTCAGTATTCTCATTATCATCATCCTCCATAAACTCCCTGATGCCAAGTGGCACCGTGGCTAATATACTGCCTGCTTCAATGCTAACATTATCTTTAGACCAATTAGCCACACAGACATATCCAACACCCCATTCACATATAGAAAAACTGGGCAAGACCTGAACACCCGGAGGCAACATATTTTTACTCTCGTCTGTTATTTTCTCTAAAACTACATACTCCTTTGGCACTTCCTTTAGGCTATCAATGTATACCTTAATTAGTTTCCTGCTACCTGACGGAACATTTCTATTCTGTTGTCTTAAGCAACTAGCATATCCTAAATCCTCCCTTTGCCAAACCTGCATAGTTTGACCAACTAGTCTCATACAGCAATCCAAAACTGGACCATATTCAGCTTTTAATCCCTCTTTCTCTGATGCCATCACGTTAACGTTTTTGGTGACTCCCCATTTTTCGAACAGTAAAGACAAAACATTCATGCCCACAAGGCACTCTTGGTCAGTGTTCTTGCCAAGACAATTCCTTCCTTTCTCAGCTCTCTTGACATAGAAAACACAGCTGTTATGTTCCATTCCACTTACTTCCACATCAACAACGACATGACCTATTATATTAATTTCATTACCACTCAGGTCACTTATGTAGTCACTAGTATTATACAATGTCACCCCTTTTGGTTTTAGATTCCCCAAATACCAATTTTCCGACAACAAACTACAGTTTACCCCAGAATCCATAAGTCCCACAGCTTTCTTTCCCTCTATGCTGAGTGTCAGTTTCATAGTGTCTCCTCTCTTAATTAAACATTCACTTGGCCGGACGTTCAAGTTAACGCCCGGCCTCACAAGTTTTCCTGGGCATTATCCCCGGCCTGCAATGACATCTCCCTCACAACTTTATCTCCTCTTGCATTATTTAACCCTCTGTTCTTACTAGAGTATAGATTACACTTATAAAATGGATGACCATCTTCCCCACAAGACCAACAAGTACCCGTAAACTGATTTTCCAAAACATGTTTATTTTGCGTTCTGTTTTTCCCTAGCCTTCCCTTATACTGGTGTCCTTCCCCCTGATCCTGCACTATATTGTCTCTAGAAAACCCTCCATTTTTGCACTGGTATGATACATGACCCTGATCCCCACAGGTCCAACACTTAATTACTTTATCATCTCTCCCCTTGCTACTGAAATGGATGTCAGAAACATTACCAAATTCTTTCATAACCTTCATTCTATCTTGCACAAATCTACCAGCATCTCCTAATTGGTCTATGACTCCGTTTTCAATCTTATCCTTTAGATCACAGGCAATTTTCCTGTCCCTCAAACCTTTTTCAAAAATCATACATTTCCTGATTTCCCTCTCTTTAGAGCAGACTGCTTTGCCCTCGGCTTCTTCTTCCAAGTCAATTATTCTGTCTAAATACTCCCAAACACCTTCTTGTATTCCCTGTTGTGCACACCACAGTTCTTTCCTTCTCTCTAGATAATCTTTATTATCTGCATACGCTTCTAGTAGCTTAGTCTCCATTTCCTCCAACGTTTTCGGCTTAGCATGGCGTATTCTTGTGCTAGCAGGCTCTATCAAACTAACTTTAACATAGTCTACGGCATCAGTGCCTGCTAGGTTAAGCTGATTGGTACATAATTTTGCCTGTTCAAACCATCTCTTGATATCTTTCCTACCACTGTTCCTCCCACTCATTTTCTCGAGCTGTGGAGGTTTTTTTTACTATTGAATGAGCATTATTACATGCGTAATTACAGGTTCCTCTCCTACACACCCTATCCAACTCATCTTCTATCAAGGCGAATCTGTTTTGCCACCAACGATTCAATCTATCCAACCTATCTTCCCATATACGCTGAACATACCAGTTATGTTACAGAGTATGCTCAGCGTATATGTAAGCCTACGTTGTACAGTAGCTATAGAATGAGCCTACTCAAAGTCCGGCAAATTTCAGGTCTGTCATCTAATTTACATTTCTAAAGATAGTATATATTAAACAGTGAATGGGTAGTTCCTCCGGTTAACAGGTCCGTGAAGGCAGTTCCGTTCATGCAGATCTATTTGGCCGTTCGTCCTCATTTGCTGTCTCGTTAACGGTTGTTATTGGTAACTAGTGCTGTGAAAGATAAAAGACACTTGGCGGAGAACATACAGTGCTACATATATATATATATATATATATATATATATATATATATATATATATATATATATATATATATATATATATATATATATATATATATATATACATATACTGAGTATTTTTGACCTCTCACATAGTTTCATTAGACCGACAATATATATTTCATCACCATACTTTACCAGTAGAGACACCTTGATTCGTCCTCTTCAGTCTTCCAAAAAAACCTATTTATAAATATGCCAAGAAATCTAATTAAGGAACACCGTTGACTGGTTTATTTCTCAAGCCTGTTACATTTTTGCAACCATTGATTTTCAGTATTAGTCACTACAATATGTACCTTGATCATTAACTTTTTTCAAATACTTTACTGGTGTGTTATAACTTATCTTAGGACTTTATTTTCTAGATCTACAAAAACCATAAATGAAGGTTAGCAGAGTTTAACACTTCAGCGTTTTGTGTCAGGTTACCATCTACTTACACTGGTTCCTGATCCGCTCTTAACGATTGATCAAGAGCTCCTGGATATCCATTGCCCTCTTAATATTGAATATGAATATCATAGTTTCTATGAATGGAATTCCTGTAACACGTAGAAGTTCAATCTCTCCCAAATTATAGCCGATACAAACTTACACATGCGTTCTTCATCTCAGTTAAAGTCGTTTTATAGCATGTTTTAGGTTAACTTCTTTATTTTTCCTCTCCTCATTAAAGGTTTGACAGAATTTCACAACAAGACTCTTATTTATAGACATTTAGAATTTAAAAATATTAACTTTAGGACCAAAGCCTGGTGGCTTTTTTCTTATATATAATTCCTCATTCCTAGTCTAACATTTCGTTAGTTAGCCATGATTAAAGTAGTGTTATTAAAAAGTATTTTACACATATGAAATACTTTATTAAGCAAAAAGAGAAAGACGTATGTTATGTCTCTTCTCTAATAGAGGTTATATATATAA
>NC_090726.1:71786093-71788593 GCF_036898095.1 Palaemon carinicauda | reverse complement strand
TATGAAAACGATACCTTGTTTAACAAATGGTTGTGTTAAAGGCCTGATGACTATCTATTAGAAGTCTTATCTCATTCACACAGGTAAATATTTAATTTTTCTTTGATTACCAGATTATTTTTATTAAGGACTTCGAGTCTCGGGGCATTCGTGGTTGAAACGTGATGCCATCCCTAGGGTCAGGGGAATGGCTGTGTATATTAGGACTGAGTACCCTGCTTCTCATAAGTCCTGCTATCAATGTGGATGTCATGAGATTCAGGTAATAAAAGTTTGGGGCAGGCATAACAACTTTTATTTGTGTTCCATCTACCGGAATCCAGACATGGATGATTCTATCTTCTATTGTCTTCTTACCATTATGGCTAGGATACAAGAAGATGATAGAAAGGCTTCTTTTGTATTTGTTGGTGATTTTAATGCTCTCAATAGAGAGTGGTTAAGTTCTATATCTCCTACCGATTGCCATGGCCTAAGAGTTTTAGACTTTGCCTCTGAATCAGGCTGTGAGCAAATCATAAATGAAGCTACCCACAGGTCTGGTAATTGCATCGACCTCACATACACTGATTCCCCTGGCGTTATAACTTGTAAGGTTGGTTCTCCAGTCGGGACATCTGATCATGCCTGGATTTCATTAGTAGTGAAGACTGAACAGCCTGTCCCTGATATATTATACTCTTGTAAAATATATATGAAATCCCAAGAAGATTGGAATGGGATTTTGCATGATCTTCTGTGCTTGAATTAGTCACAATTATATAGTAGTGTAGATCCTGTTGTCCCTTTGAATGAGAATATAGTCAATATAATTGATAGGTGTATCCCTTCTCATGTGCTAAGTTACCGAGTGAAGGACAAACTGTGGTTCAATGAAAATTGTAGACGTGCTTATTTTGAGAAGCAGGAGGCCTATCATCTTTGGAAGGGTAACAGATTAGATTTGACCTGGAATAACTATACTCAGCTTCGAGCTTTTGCTCAGAGAGTTTATGCCTCAACTGAAAAGGAGTACAATTTAACCATAAAAGAAACCCTTTCTGGTACAACTCAGGAACATAAATGGTGGTCTACCCTAAAATATACACTATTTGGTGTAGATGCAACAGTTCCTCCTTTATTTAAACCAGATGGTTCAGTCTCTCACTGTCCAAAGGAAAAGGCAACCCTTTTGGATGATGTTTTTGACAGTAAACAGAGTAATGAAAAACTTAAATTTCCTCATTCATGTTTTCCTGAGGCTAAACTAACTAGGCTAGCTTTTTGATATCGTGAAATTAAAGCTCTGTTGATGGACCTTGATGCGTAGGTGTAGACCCAAATGGTATTTTTCCATTGTTTTTCTATAAAGACAGCAGATTTCTTAGCTCCAAAATTATCTGTTATTTTGCGCAAGTTAGCAAGAAGAGGAGCTTTTAGCACTTGTTGAAAGATTGGTAATGTTACTCCTCTATGTAAATGTGTTTGTGGTAGCTCAAGTCCCGCTGACTACCGCCCAATTTCCATATCTCATATTATCTAAAGTTTTTGAACGTCTTCTGGCAAAACGTCTTAATAGGTTTGCTGAAGGTAATTATCTATTCCCTAGTTGCAATTTGGTTTTCGTAAAGGCCTTGGAGCATGTGATGCCCTTCTTACAATCTCCAATGCTGTATAGAAATTCCCTTGATTGTGGTCAGAAAGTTCGTATGATTGGCCTTGATTTTAGTGCTACCTTTGACCTTGTTAATCATGAGGCCCTTATTTTCAAACTTAAACAGTTAGGAATGAATGGGTTGTTTCTTAGCATTATTATTGATTTTTTAAGTAATAGATCTCAAAGAGTTGTTGTTGATGGGTACCATAGTGAGTATAGGAATGTGATAATCGGTGTTCCACAGGGTAGTGTTCTTGGCCCATTACTTTTCATACTATATTCACATGACATGTGGTTTGGCTAGAAATCAAGCTTGTTGCATATGCAGATGATGCTACTCTCTTTGCATCAATTCCATCCCCTTAATGTAGATCTGAAGTTGGTGAATCCCTTAATAGAGATTTAGCTAAAATTAGTGCATGGTGCAAATTATGGGGTATGAAGTTGAATCCTAACAAAACTCAAAGTATGATTGTAAGGAGGTCATGGACGGTGGCTCCTCAACATCCGGATCTCAGTATTGATAATATTTCTTTAAATTTGTATGATTCTTTTAAAATTTTAGGTGTGATTCTCGACAGCAAATTTACTTTTGAGAAACACATTAGGTCTGTGTCTTCTTCAATGCACAAAAAATTAGCTTATTGAGAAAGTCTTTTAAGATTTTTGGTGATCAATCTATTCTGAAGAAGTGTTTTAATTCTTTCATTCAACCTTGTTTTGAGTATTGTTCCCCTTTCTGGCGTTCAGCTGCTGATTCTCATCTTAATTTGTTGGACAGAAATTTAC
Organism: Palaemon carinicauda; assembly: GCF_036898095.1. Classification (NCBI taxonomy): domain Eukaryota; kingdom Metazoa; phylum Arthropoda; class Malacostraca; order Decapoda; family Palaemonidae; genus Palaemon; species Palaemon carinicauda. The sequence goes on along the minus strand of NC_090726.1, from coordinate 71,786,168 downwards.
GGTCTATTAAATTTCTTATTCCTGATCTAGATATTAATCTTTGGCACCGTCGTTCAATTAGTTCATTATGCACGT
>NC_090726.1:71733593-71776093 GCF_036898095.1 Palaemon carinicauda | reverse complement strand
GTTGTTTAGAGATTTGGAGGATATCATGTCATTGGTTTTGGAGGTTGCTCTTTTGGCAGTTGTTTAGAGATTTGGAGGATTTTAAGTCATTGGTTTTGGAGGTTGTTGTTTTGGCAGTTGTTTAGAGATTTGGAGGATTTTATGTCGCTGGGTTTGGATGTTATTGTCTTGGCAGTTGTTAAAAGATTTGGAGGATTTTATGTCATTGGTTTTTGAGGTTGTTGTTTTGGCGGTTGTTTAGAGATTATGAGGATTTTATCATTGGTTTTTTAAGGTATTGTTTTGGCAGTTGTTTAGAGATTTGGAGGATTTTATGTCGCTGTTTTTTTTTTATTGTTTTGGCAGTTCTTAAGAGATTTGGAGGATTTAATGTCATTGGTTTTTGAGGTTGTTGTTTTGGCGGTTGTTTAGAGATTTGGAGTTTTGTATATGGTTGGTTTTTGAGGTTGTTGTATTGGCGAGATTTTGAGTGCTGTATATCATTATATTTTTTTTCTTTTCTTCTTCGTCTTATTTACTGCGATTTGCAAATATAATACACCTCTTTTCCTTGTTACTCCTTCCTTGACCCCTCCCCTCCTCTCTACACCTCCCCCTCCTGGTTCCTTGCCCCTTTACTTTTCTTGCTACCTACCCTCTTTCTAAGACTGAACCACGAATAGAGAAACTTAGCCTCATGATCCAGACCCAAGGGTCCCAATAAAATCAGTTTACCATTTAATATAAAACATTTATATATACTTTTAGTTTGTTTTTGTGGAATGTGACAAAATATTATTTCAGAAGTGGGGTTTTTGATGGATATTAAGCCTTAAAATTTATAATGCTATAATAAAATCTAATGATTTTAGTTTGTCTTTTCCAATCTTATAGTACCCCTTTTATAGAAGGATATTTTACTGTCCCTCGCTTTTACAGCCGCCAACTAGTAATATATAATAATACTTATACAACTAAACTAGTGGGGTCGCGGTCATTGCTTGAGGTGCATGATTTGGGTCGCCTGAAGAAAAGGTTGGGAACCACTGAATTCTTACATGTTATACCATACGAAAAGTTCAACTTCTAGACTCGGATATTCTTTGTTGGTTTGTTGCTCCTTTCTTAACTGCATCTTAAATTAAACTCTCCAACTGAAATCAGGTGGAAAGTTATTCAACCAAAAAGGAAAAAAAAAGAAAAATATTTCCTATAAATTATATATGAAAGAAAATCTATTAAAATTATTTAATATTAGGTTTAAAAAGAAATTCATTATTGATAGTATCTTATTTGATAAAAATCCATAAGTCCAAGAGGTAACGCATTACTTGTTGACTCTTATGAAAGCTTATATGAGAAAGTGACAATAATATTTTACTCGGTCTATTACCCTTCTTAATGATAATCTGTAGCCGACCCATCAACCAAAACCTTCACAAGATACCTAGAGGATATAAGGTCTACTCACACGGTTACTTGAGTTGGATTAAAATCCGGTCTGCCTTACGTCGCTAGAAATTCATGACGTCACCAGGCACGAGGCCGCAGGGAAGGCCCTTTCTCAAGTAGTAGATAAACTTTCGAATTCTCGGTTATCTGCATATATATTGTACGCTAAATGTTATAAATCGTTGTGCTATATTTTTTTAAGCGTGATTATATCTTAATATTGTGTGAAATATTCCGCTTGTCAGTAAGAGTTGAATTTTACGAGCATCCAATTATGTGTTAATTCTGCGATTCACCTCAAATTTATTTTATTCAAACCCTGGATTTGATTCTTTATGTACCTTCAGTATTGTTGATAACAGATTTTTAGAATAGATAAGAATACCAAATGATTCAAATAGCTAGCTAAATGTACAAATAATTATAATATACCCCTTTTATTCACGTACTTGAGGTCATGGTATATATATCAGTTGCAATTAATGACGGAGATTGCTATTCTTACAAACAACTATTTTTTAGATATTGTCCAATGCTGAAGTGAAAAATAGGCCGATCATTAAGAAGATGGTGTTACAATAATGGTGGTGCTCGAATTTGACAGTTGGTTATTGTAATGTATTCTTGTAGTTTTTTTCCTCTCCTGTTTCCTGTTTTCGTTTCTAAGATACTATAGTTTTAATTTCCCAGCTTTTAGTAGTGGGGTTGATAAAAGACTTTTATTTCTTGTTCATTTCCTCAGCCTTTGGGTTAATTCAATACATCTCTTCCTGATTCTTTAGATTTTGAGCCTCAACTGTGGTACAACGATTCTTACTCGCACATACTTATATACATACACGCATACACACACACACTCACACACACACACACACACACACACACATATATATATATATATATATATATATATATATATATATATATATATATATATATATATATATGTGTGTGTGTGTATTGTAAGAATATTGTTTATTTTCTACATAGGGGAATGGATGAAGATATATATGTTCCTGTGTTTCCGATGCATGCAGCTGTAAGTGTGTGTATGTTAGTGCATGACAGATATGGGCATATGGGTAAGAATAAATTGTGGGAATGCATGCATGAGAGATTGTTTACACCTGGGTTGAGTCAGATATGTAAGGATGTAGCGACTACGTGTGAAGATTGCAGAAAGGAAAGTATCAAAAAGTGCATGCTAATCCGCCTGTTTTGAGATTACGTATGAAAAAACCATTTGAGGTGTTGGTGATTGATTGTGTTTCATTGCCTGTGACTGCGAGGGGACACATGGGAATGATTATTATGGTAGATCACATGAGTAAGTTTACGTATGCAGTGCCTTTAAAGAATAAAAGGAGTGAGACTGTTGCAATAATGGTTGGTCAAGTGATGTTGCCGATATGTGTGTGTAAGCCTGCGAGAATGTTAAGTGATAATGGCCCTGAGTTTGTTGGGTGGGAGTTTGAGCAGATGTTAAGGGAATGGGGTATTAGACATGTGTATTGGACTCCTTATATGCCAAGTGCGAATGGGTTGGCTGAAAGGACTGTGAGAACATTAACTGAAATTTTGCGAATGATGAGTACATGTGATAATGATTGAGATTTGTATGTTGGTAGAGCATTGTGGGCTTACAATGCAACAGTGCATAAGAGTACGGGTATGTCTCCATGTAAGTTTGAGTTAAATTTTGAAAAGATAGTAAGACCGAGGTTGGGTGTATCGGAGGATGATAGTGATGTGTGGAGAAAAGCAAATGAGAGGTTTGAAAGCTTCAAAGTTGGTGAGAGATTGATGAAAGAAGTAATTGAAAAGGGTAGAATGAATGTATATAAGGTGCGTGATAAGTTTGAAGGTACATATGAGGTGTTAGAAGTTTGTTGGAGTGGATTAGATTATGTGTTGGGTAAGTTGTGTGTGGAGGGTAGTGTGGAAAGACTTAGGGCACACCACAACCAGTTGCATAAATGGAAGGAGGTACCTGAGTATATCTAAGAGAATGGGATGAGTACAGTAAATGGTTGAAAAAGAACAAGTGTGAACATAGTATGTATGAGGAATTAGGTCTAGAAGGTAAAGAGTTGGTGTTAGTAGAATATATGAAAAGGAAGAATATGAGAGCTTTAAGTAAGGATGAAAGAATGGGAAATTTTATAAGTAAAAGCGAGAATAGAAATAAGTATGACAAGGGTGTAAATGTGCAAGTGCGTATGGAAGATAAAAGTGTTAATACAGATGAATTATGGCTGAGTATGAATGATACCTATAGTGTGTGTGGATTTTCCTTAGATGATGTAAAAGAAAGGATGACGAATGCGAGAATGAGAGATAGGAGAATGATAAGTAGCATGAATGAATCTTTTGCTAAAGCTGAGAATGTTTTTGATGAAATGGATGAACTGTTTACAGAAATGAGTGTAATTTTAGGGCCAGGTGAGAATGAGGTAGATAGGATTGTACATGATATATTAGATGATAAGGATTTAGATAGGAATAGTGTTAATGTAGCGAATGATTGTGATAAGGAAGAAGTGAATGAGAGAGTATATGGAGGCTCAGTTACTCGGAGTAGAGGTCCCGTTCCCGACTGCGACTGGGTAATGAAAATAATAATGTAAGTGGTTCTGTGAAAATGTAGAAGGATTTGGCAAAGTATGGGAGGAGGAATGTGGAGGATTAATTTCCCTTTTTTTTTTTTTTGTCAAATCCTGAGAGAGAGAGAGAGAGAGAGAGAGAGAGAGAGAGAGAGAGAGAGAGAGAGAGAGAGTAGTTAGTATATCGATCACTTGTGAGAAAGACTGTTGGTATAAATGAAACTGTTTGTTTATGTTTTAGTTAGGTTATGGCAGTGGTGAATGTCTTGGGTGAATGGCTTTTCTGATTTGACTGCTGATAGAGGCGGTTGTGTGTGAATGCTGGATTTATATATTTGATTTCGACCAGCGTTGGAAGTGTTTTGTTTATTTTAGAGTAAGTACAGTTTTGTTCATATTTGCTTGTCATGATTGTGAATGATAGGAACAATTTATTATTTATCTTTGATTATAGTGCGATAGTTTAGTTAGTTAGGAGAGTTCGTAAGTGTTTTTCTTTTTTCATTTGCCGGCCGTAATTCCTCCTTTGGAGAGATTTTTTTTTCTGGATTAATAGTTGCTGACCTGGCTTGTAATCGATTGTATTAAGACTGCTTTTTGGATTGCTGAACCGTTGATGACCTGAATTAAGATTTTGTATGATGATGATGATGAGGATGATGATGATGTTGATGATGACACCCATGACCTCGAAGAGTTAAGGCTGTTGTGGCAGTTTAACAGACAATCTTCTGTTTCCAATATAGTGGTATTTTGCCATAAAGACAGTTTGGCAGTGTGTGAACGGCTCTGTTGGTGCCATTAAATATATCATATAAACATACATATTTGGGTGCTGGTGTGCGGTTAATTTTAAGTTTTGTTAGAGATTTTTGTTGATTTAATTGAAGGGTTTTATGGTTAATATCTATTTTGTGTTTAGTGTATGATTAGTGATAAATGTGATTTTTTTGGTTGTTTAGTTTTAAGAAATATAGTTTTAAAGTTGTTTTGTTTTTATGTCCTTTTTGTCTAAGAGTCCAGTTTATGATAACGTAAGGGGAAAGTTTGTATTGAAGAGAAATTTGTCAGTTAGAGTGATTCAAGGGTGTGGGGTTTGTCCTTGCAACATCCCGCCACAATGTATATATATATATATATATATATATATATATATATATATATATATATATATATATGTATATATATATATATATAGGTTTGTCCTTGCAACATCCCGCCACAATATATATATATATATATATATATATATATATATATATATATATATATATATATATATATATATATATATATATATGTGGCGGGATGTTGCAAGGACAAACCCCACAGCCTTGAGTCACTCTAACTGACAAATTTCTCTTCAATACAAACTTTCCCCTTATATATATATATATATATATATATATATATATATATATATATATATATATATATACATATCATAATCATAATTTTTACTAGCTAAGCTAAAACCCTAGTTGGAAAAGCAGGATGTAATTGGTCCAAGGGCTCCATAAGGGAAAAATACCCCAGTTCATGAAGAAAATAAGGAAATAAATAAATTTGTGTAAGAAGTAATGAAAAATAAATAACACATTATAAGACCAGTAACAATGCAAAAATAAATTAACCATTTTAAGATCAGTAACAATACAAACATAAATCTGTCATTTAAAAATTATGAATAGAGACTTATGTCATCATAGTCAACATAAAACCTTTTACTGTAAGTTTGAACATCTTAAGTTTCCCTGATTCTAATGTTTGATTAGGATGATCATTAAACACACTGCTTACAGATAAAATAAAACTTTTAGAATACTGCGTAGTGTTGACCCTTATAAAAGAGAAGGCAAGCCTATTAGACTTAAGTGTATATCCAGTACCACATACAGGATGGCACGCTTTGTGAAATCTTGAAAAATCTTATGCAACAAAGTACAAGAGATTAATATGTAGTTCAGAAATGAGAAATTTAATGATCGGCTAGTTTTCGTCCAACAGATTAAAATGGGAGCCTGCAGCTGAAAACGAGAAAAGAGAGCAATTTTCAAAACAAGGCAGACTGAAATAATAGATTAATAGCCAAAAAAACTTAGACTTTCAGTAAACCAATGTTTTGTGCAATTGAAGAAGAAATAAGCCGAATATATTCCTCAAACGTAAAAATGCAATCAAGAATCCCACCTGAAATGTCAAAGGAGTTATGTATGGTTAAAGAAACATTATCAATGCAAAGATTTAGATGGTAAAAATCCACTGTCCTTCACCATCTAAAAATGATTTTTTGAGTTTTGTTAGTGTTCAACCTCATGTCCCATAGTTTGCATCATGCACTGATTTGAGATAGATCTCTATAAAGGAATTTAGCAACCCTGGATTTACATTCACAAGGTAGAATTAAGGCAAAGAGAGAAGTGTCATCTGCATATGGAATGAGCTTATTTTCTAGGCCAAACTACATATGTGTATATAGTATGAAAAGTAATGGACCAAGAACACTATCCAAAGGATATCCCATTTTTATGCTCACTCTGTTGCCCACCAACAACACCTCTTTGTCATCTGCTATTCAAAAATTCAATAATGATGCTAAGAAAAGACCCACCTACTCCGAACTGTTTGTGTTTGAAAACCAGGGGCTCATTGCTATCAAGGATAAAAGCAGCCCTAAATTCAAAGCCAATCATACAAACAACTTATCCAAAATCAAGGGATTTCTATACAACATTGGAAATTGCAAGGGCTTCCCATTCTCCAAAGTCTTTGTGAAAGCCAAATTGCAATCTGGGAAGAGATTTTACTTTCAGCATATCTATTTACACATTTTGTCAAAAGGTGTTATAAAACTTTAAATGTATAGGAGTTAAGGAAGTTGTTCGGTAGTCAGCAAGACCCCAGCTGCCACAAACACATTTACCTAATGGGGTAACATTACCAATTCTCCAACAAGTAAAAAAAAAATAAACAAATAAAAAAAAACTCTTCTAGCTAACTTGCGGAAAATAACAGACAATTTAGGAGCTAAAAGATCAGTGGCCTATATAATAAAAAAACAAAGGATAAATACCATTTGGGTCTAAACCTCCGTAAGGATCAACGGCCAGTAAGAGTCTTAATCTCACGGGACCGATACGGTGAAATTAGTCAGTTTATCCTCAAGAAATAGGAATAAGGAAAATCGGGTTTCTCATTGCTCTGCTTACTTTCAAACACATCGGCCACAAGGTTTGCCTTCTCATTCGTGTCTGTATATATATATATATATATATATATATATATATATATATATATATATATATATATATATATATATATATATATATATATATATATATATGGGTGAGATGGCCATGTCGTCCTGATGGAAGTTCCTATAAGTAGCTTCCTAAGGGATATATGTACTACAGTGATATTCCCAGAGAATTTTACCTTTAGGTCTCCAGAATTCTAACTCCTGGCACGAATATCCTTAAATTTTCTCTCAAGGATATCGCATAATATCAGAGGACGCACTCTTGACACGCCACATAGCAATCTGCACCCATAATAGCGTTTATGCTTCGAGGGGGAATGTGGTAGAATAGAAGGGGAGCCGTATCAAGGTTACCCTAGTTCTCATACTACTATTGAGTATGACAACAGCGCCATATCCAGGATGGCTGACATTCCTAATTTTGTAGCGAATTCGCACGGTGGTGTTCCCGGTTGATCTGACATTTTCGATCGATTTTTAAGGATTATAATTATGCATTCTCCAGCTTCTTCCGCCTCTGGAAAGTTGAGTATTGAATCTTTACAATATGTGAATTTTAGTTTCTGTCTCACAGTGAAAATAGAGTAATTTAGTGTGATTAGGAGCTAGGCCTGTTACCCGGAGCGCCATGGGCGCTGTCGTTTGTTGGGCATGTATTATTTAGTTAGTAGAACGACATTCCCGGTTTTAGAATAACATTAATAATTCATTTATAAAAGCTATTTAGGCATTTTATATTTTTAAAGATATTTTTATGCATAATTTTCCTTGTTCTGGGTCGATCGTAAATGTCAGAGTTTCGGTGAAATAGGTAACTGAGATCTCGCCTTGCCTAGGTAACCTAACCTAGGTAACATATACATTCGACATTTCCCCGGTTACCCTCGTGTATTGGTTATCTTTCATTGGAGATTGAAATCTCCTAGAACTATTATATAACCGATACTCGTCTCTATTAGAGATTTAGGTGTAATCTCTCTTCCCTCTGAGTGTAGCCTTAGGCTACAATCCTAATAGGTTGGCCTTGAATTTTAATTCAGGAAGGACTAGCCTAGGGTTGTCCGTCTCGTCTCTTAACTGCAGATGGCAAGTTTTGGGATTCGATCAGAAACTCAGAGAATTTAGTCTTGTGTCACCAGTCAGCCGGCAGGGTGAATAGTCATTCCCCTGCCGGCTAGGTTGCCGGCATAGGAGGCTAGCCCTCCCTAGGCTACACCTGAAGTGGTTGTATGATGCCACCATCTTCTCCCTGTGGCCTAGTAGACTAGTCCTATGCTCGCAGACCCTAGGCTGAAGTGTAGTATCTTCTAAAGCCTAGGATGGCATGGCAAAGGAACTCTGTTTCTCACTTGTTGAGAGGAGGTGGAACTGCTGCCGTCCCCTTAACTGTATAGGCACACCCTAGGCTGGAGAATAGAGATTTTCCTGGCGCCTAGGATGGCACCAATACTGAAACAGAGTTTCTTAGAGGTGTTTAGGTCCGGCAACATTGCCTGCTCCTACCACACCTCATATAGGTCTCCTTTCCTCCCCCTCTGTTCTTTTATGATACCGGTGTCCTGCAACCTTACCGTTGCTGGTGGGTTGCCGGGGGCGGCCAGACTCCCTACTTACTGCCGTTGTCCGGCTGCCTGCGGCTAGGGCAGCTGCATGCAGCCATGACAACTGCTGGCGGCCATGTTGGATGCCGGAGACCATGTGTCTTACAACTGTTGGCGGCTATGACGGCTACCGGCAGCGATGCACACTGCTGGTAGCCATGCCAGTTGTTGGTAGCCATGACGGCTGCCGGTGGCTGGCGCCTGCCGGCAGCCATGATGGCTGTGAATGGGAAGTCCCTTCTGTCTCTAAGGTTCTTCAGTTCTCCCTTGGACTGCTAGCCACAAGTTCTATTGTCGGAGTGATGCCGGCCAGGCCGGCACAGATAGATGCTGACTCAGCTGGCTGCACGCCGACTCTACTAGTACTGCCAGAGGCTAGCCTGACGGCAGTGTGTCGACGGGACCTTGCCGGCAATATTACTGTGGCTGGATGGAAACCTGAATGTTACATTCTCCCCTTCCATTTGAACCTTATTTCTGGAGAAAGGCAGTAAAAATAGACTTTACATCCTTAATTACTGTATTCATACACATTAATAGGTAGCCTTCACTCCATGCTATCTCTTTCTCTTTTAGCTATCATGCTGGATGTGCCGGCAAGAACTAGCTATGCCGGCGACATGCCGGCTGAACTACAGTATATGTTTACACAGGAAGTCAGTAAATTTGCAGTATAGGATATACTGCAGATAGAAAAACTACTGTATATATTATACTAGTAGTTATTTCCAATATATCTGTGGTATCCCTAACCGGGTATTTGCTGAGCCTAATCCTATATTGAAAGAATATAACTTCTTCAATATTCTGATTAGAAATCAGTTTTTAGATTACCTTACAATATTAAATATTTCAAGGGCTGGGGTGTTACACTCCTAACCCTTAAAGGGTACAACCCTTATCTTGAGTCTCCCTGATCACAAAATTCTATGATTTAATATTGTACTGGAGGTCACAGCAAATAGGTTGGTGGGATACACAAATATATGTCTTTTAATTTTCTTAGTCCAGTTGGCGTCAGATGCTTGCCACAAAGGCAGCACGCTGACTGAACTACATTATATATAATTATACAGTAGCCAATAATTTGCAACATAGCATATTCTGCAAATAGAAAACAAAAGTATGATTATACAGTAGTTATTTCTTTCATATCTTGGGTACCCTTTGCGAGCTTCTGCTCGTACCGCTCCTATATTGAAAGAATAGTATTTCTTCAATATTCTGATTGAGGAATCAGTCATCCTTACCCCCACAGTGTTAAGAAGAAAAAGGGACAGTGACTTATCTACTTTTCTACCCCTAGGGGATAGAACCCTTTTAGTTGGAGTAACCTTGGTAGAGGAATCTCCGTATAGTTAATACTTAGGGGAGGTAACAGCAATTGCTTGCAGGGGATACACAAGTATGTGTCTCCTAATATCCCTTTATAGCTAACTATCCTAAGCTATTTTGTTAAAAGATTATTTTTATATATTGCTTATCAGTGAGATAATCAATTATATACTCATTCCGTTTTCCTTTCTTTACAGGAGGAACACCGGATGACTTGTGCTGCAGTCTTCTGCAAGATTAAGAGTAAGTGTTTTTACGGTCATAATACTTGCAGGTTTCATGCCCCCTGCAATATTATTTCCGAATCCCTACATTATTGGAACCTGCAGGTTTGCGATATATGTTGGACCTTAAAGTCCGAGGGTTTCGAGACTAGGGATACAGCTCGTTACAAATTACGCAACTGTGCGAAAGGCTTCCAGAAAATCTCTCCGGGACCTTACCTACCTAATGATAGGATGCGTAAGCTACTATTTCCGAAGGCAATTAAGGAAATAGTGGTGCCCCAGGCACCGGTTATATCTCCCGACGGCCAAGTAGCCTTTGGGAAGCAGGGCAGGAAGCGCCCATGGGAAGAAGGGGAAAATGTCGTGTCGGAATTGTTTCCGCCTATCCAGCTCTGGAGCCATTGACGTCGACATCTTCATCTTCTACCCCTCTATTAGATGAAATAGACCAACTATGGGCACAAGTGAATAATCTGATAGAGAACTTTCGCAAACAAGACGAAAATCACCAAGTAAAATGCAAGATAGAGCCTCCTAAAGCTCCACTTGTCGCTTCCCAAGGGTCATACAAACGACCCATAGATCAATACCTTCCGACATGCTCCAAAACCAATCCCTGGAGGTTTGCGGACCTGATGCTGATTTTAAACGGCAAACTCTACATCTCGGAGAAGAGGGGTGCTGTTCCTTTGGATAAAATCCAGTTTTGGCCAAGCTTTGACACTTTCCATAAGTGTTTCGTTAAACTGAAGTATGAACCAAGGTCAAGAAAAGGAATGGAATCGAAGGAGGTCATGATTCTCGGCCATGATGAGGCACAGGCTATTGTGTCAAGTAGCCCGAAAAAGGCGGGTTACTCGGTGTCGAAGGTATTCACACTAGGTAACAGGCACTCTTCCTTTCTTGCTCCTGCTTCAATTTATTCCCCTTTACGGGGAAGGCATTTAAATTCGTTGCCAAGGCAGTGGAGGCAGGTAGGCTATGTCCTGCACTCTGTCACTAGCCTTTCCCAGACAGGAGAAAGACTGGAAGGAAGTCCACCTAACTTTTTCAGTGGGAAGATTAGATGCGGATGTTGCCAGTCAACAGTTTAACGAAGATCTCCCTAAACTATCCGAGTTTCTCTTGTATAATGAACAGGAGACAAAGGAGAGACTTGCAGCCTCCCTATCTCTACAAAACTACATAGAGTTGTGTTCAACCCATCAAAGTACCCCAGACATGCTCATGGTCTTAGCCAAAATGCATATGGCTACCTTAGTGAAAGACCTTTATGCCTTTATGAAGGCTAGGAGAGCATGTAGGGAGTTTGTGTTCGCTGTCGCAACAGTGTAACATGAAACAAGGAAGCTAATATCTTCCAAAATCTGGGGTAAAGACCTCTTCCCAGACGAGGTAGTTAGAAAAATGATTAAGAACGCCACCACAGAGAACATAGGTTTTCTCCAAAAGTGGGGCATCCTTTCAAAGAGAAAGTCCTCCACGGTTGTGGGTCCCCAACCTAAAAGGAAGACGAGAAAGTCTGGAAATATACCTCGGGCTGTTCAACAACATCCCACGGTTGCAGAGACCGCGGTGCCACAGGCAGGTGGTCAAAAATTTAATCCTACTGATTATTCGAAGCATAGAGATGCTTCTGGTTGGAGGGAGGTTCCTTTAGGATCGTTGGACCTTCGATCCTTGGGTCCAAGGCCTAATCAAGATGGGACTACGATGGAAAATAGAAATGTCTCCACCATCATTTCCTTAACTCCTCCTACAATCCAAAACCCTCCTGGAGGAGTATACCTGAGAGCTCTAGAGCATACAGGTGGTAAGGAAACTATAGTCCATCGAATTCCAGGGAAGGCTGTTTGGTGTTCTCGGAAAGGACTCAAGAAATCTCCGAGTCATTCTGGACTTGTCGCCACTCAACAAGTTCAAATAAAACAGCGAGTTCAGAATGTTAATCCTTCTGAACATATGGACCCTTTTTCAAAAAGGGGTGTTCGTAGTCTTGTCAGACCTAAAAGGTGTCCTTTGGCCACTTCCAGTCAATCACCCCCTCCCCTCCTATCTAGTATTCAAGTTACAGAGGGTAATGTATATCTTAGGAGAGATACATATCGGACTAGACACAGTCCTAAATATCATCATAGGATTGGCAGACTTAGTCACGCAAAAACAAAGCCTTGAAATGGTTCAGGCAATAATGTACCTTGACGAGAGGCTGGGATGGGCAGCACACGAAGTGGCTGGGCTATGAGCATCCAAGGAAATGATCCGGTTTCCGGAACATTGTGGATGCAAGATAAGCTTCAAGAAGTCTCGATTCTCTCCAGCTCAAAGGTTTCAATGGCTGAAAAATCATTGAAGTCTGTGGTCACACCAACTCTCCTTTCCCTTGGGAATATAAAAGGAGATTGCAAGGTCAGTCAAGGGACTCGGGTAATCAGTCAGATTTCCAAGATGCTAATGGGGAGGAGCTCTGAACTCTCTCCAGTTCGCAATAGTGACAGACCCAGTGATAAGAGCACAGCTGAAAGATGCGTCAAGAGTCTGGAGAAGATACTCATCAAACGCTTGAAGAGATCTAAAAGGACCGATATCGGTCCTTCCCTAATCGCTTCTCTGACAAAGGTCAAAGACCGAAAGTCCCAAGACCAGGTTGGTCTTGTCAAGAGTCGGGAAGCTCTCTCCACACAGATCAGACTTTCTACGACTGATCTGGGACACCGAAGCGATAATGAGACGTCACAATCGACAATGCTAGAGAACGTCTCATACAGTCAATGTGACGTTAACCATCCCTTACTTAAAGGGATGGCACCTGTCAGCAGTTCATATACAATCGATCTGCAATGTGACAATGGATGCTCTATTTGGGCTCAAGTCGATTGAGTTAGAATGGTCCACGGACGCAGACCTATTCCCTCCCAGATGGGAACAAGTCCCAGAACTGCAGATTGACCTCTTCATCATGAGCGTCTTCAAGAAACTACCTCGATATGTAGCCCCATACGAGGATCCTCTAGTGGAGTTAACAGACATCATGTCTCTAGTATGGAAGGGATGGACTCAGGTATCCCGGTTCATCCCATCCAATCACCTGCTGAAGGTCCTCAACATGCTGAGATCCTTCCAAGGGGGAGTAGCTCTATTGGCTCCCAAGTAGCCCAAGAGCAATCTGTCCTCTTTAATGAAGGAACTGAAGCTGAGGCTGGCCCTAGTTCTGAACCCAGGACTATTTCAGAAGGTTCAGAATTTAATTGCCTTCGTTTTATCACAGAGAGCCCGAACCCTTCTTTTCATGATTTTCTTTCCCTAGCAGTTAGGAAAAGATTTGGGATCTCAGAAAGCACTGTATAATTCCCAGAAGAATACAAGTCTAAGTCAACTAGAAGACAATATGAGTGTTCTTGGAAAAGTGGGTTGCATTTGTAAAAGCAAAAGGATGGAAAGAAATTTCAATGAACTTCTGTCTGTCCTTCTTTGTCCACCTTGATAATCAAGGTCTGGCGGCAAACACGATAACTGCGTGCAAGTCAGCCTTGACTAGACCTCCTCTATATGCCTTTCAAGTGGATCTGGCGAATGAAATCTTTAATAAGATTCCGAAGGTATGTGCAAGGCTTAGGCCTGCAGCACCACCAAAGCCCTTCTTATGGTCTTTGGACAAGGTCCTACAATATGCCTCATCGATGAGCAATGAAGATTGTTCCCTTAAGGATCCAAACCTAAAGGTTATCTTTCTGTTCACTATAGCCTCTGGGGCTAGAGTTAGTGAAATAGTGGCCCTATCTAGAGATGAGGGCCACATTCAGTTCACAAAAGCGGGAGAACTGAATCTCTTCTCTGATCCAACCTTTCTTGCTAAGAACGAGCTACCCACTAACAGGTGGGGTCCCTGGAGAATCTGCCCTCTGAAGGAAGATGTCTCTCTATGTCCTGTAGAGTGTCTAAAGGTCTATCTTCGTAGAACTTCAAAATTCAAAGGAGAACAGCTCTTTAAATGAGAAACCTCTGGATCAAACTTATCCCTAACACAACTGAGGGAGAAGCTCACCTACTCTATTCGTAGAGCAGATCTTGACAGTACTCCCGCAGGTCATGATCCGAGAAAAATTGCTTCATCACTGAACTTCTTTCAGTATATGGACTTTGAGCATCTTCGTTCATTCACCAGATGGAAATCATCCAGAGTGTTTTACAAACACTATGCTAAGCAGGTCCATGAACTGAAGCATTATTTGGTGGCGGCAGGTAGTGTATTAAAACCTGTCGTCTAGTTCTGCGATGAACAGTTAATTGACTGGGACTGTCAATTAAAGGGAGAAGGGGTCATCACTTTTATTGTGACCTCTTTTTGAATGAGTGTTACCATGGTAACACTAACTCTGTTGAAAATCCCAGATAAGGAATTATACAGATAGCACTAGTGCCGTGTGTACGTAGGACAAAGTGTTGATAGAATATAACTGGTACAGAAATTACGAAAAAAAAATCTTATTATATAATTTTCTTAAATCTGAGAGTGGCACTCATCATTTCTTTCCCTTTCAAGAAAGAAATATAATTTCTGTATACGTTGCGTGTATAATTCCGTTATCATGCTACATTCGTTTTACTGGTTAAGTCATTTAGTCATTTATTAGGAATAAATGTCTACTAGAATGTAATTGCGTCCTAATTCGCCCTATAATTGCATGGATAAAATGCCAGAGTTCATTGGCTTACTAAAGTAAGTATTCTTCATATAGTTGTATGCTCGCAAACAATAGATATAAGAGACACTGATATTGATTCGGAAATATATACAAACTATGAGACTGTTTGTATATTCAGTGTATACTTATGCTTGTTCATACAATATATGCTAACCTTTAGGCCCCTTTTCTACTGTCTAGAATGACTCTTCCCTGTAGGGGGCAGGAAGCACTAACATCGTTTATGATTATTGATGATGACGGATAACGGTAACGTCATTTGTCTCAATTGGTCCAAATGACCATAAAAATGTTGTCCCAAGGTTAAGGCACTGATGAAAGTCCACAGATACATTAATTCTCTGGTACGCTTCCATCAGGACGACATGACTTGAGCCCAAAAAACGAATTTTGAGCAAAGCAAAAAATCTATTTTTGGGTGAGATGGCCATGTCGTTCTGATGGACCCACCCTTCTTTTCTAAAAGAAAAGATCTTCACAGTATCCCTCCCGAAGTACTGTATCTGTAGTACCATGCTCAATGCTACAAGGAATGTCAGCCGTCTTGGATATGGCGCTGTTGTGATACTCAATAGTAGTATGAGAACCAGGGTAACCTTGATGTGGCTCCCTTTCTATTCTCTCACTTTCCCCCTCGAAGCGTAAACGTCATTAGGGGTGCAGATTGCTATGTGGCGTGTCAAGAATACGTCCTCCGATATTATGCGATATCCATGAGAGAAAATTTAAGGATATTCGCGCCAGGAGTTAGAATTCTGGAGACCTAAAGGTAAAATTCTCTGGGAATATCACTGTAGGACATATATCCCTTAGGAAGCTACTTATAGGAACTTCCATCAGGACAACATGGACATCTCAACCAAAAATAGATTTTTCGCTTCACTCAAAATCCGTTATATATAAAGGAGGACGAAGAATCTGGACAACATCTTTCAGTTTATTGGTGCCGACGTTTCGAGACTCATCCTATTATCAAGGCTAAAATAGACATATAAAACATTATAAGCTAAACTCAGTAAAAATATATAAAATACAAAAAAGACAGTCAAAATTAAAATTGAAATTATAAACACAGTTACAAGTAAAAAACTAGAGATAAAATAAAATCAACTAAGAGAAAAGTATCTTAAAATTAAATATACAAAAATTTAAATTGTCTAAGGAGAACAACCTGTCCGGAACAGACTAGAGAACTAAATGACTATCTGAAGGACAGCATTCAGGAAGAAAATTCTAAATTTGCCAGCTTAAGCGATATGGAGGGGGACAGAGGATAATTGGCTGTTTAGTTTTGGAGCCTTTTCTTTAATCATGAATGACACTAATACTAGTAGAGCAGAGTTGTTTGGCGCTTGAGCAATAATTTCAAAGTTTTTATATGTAATGTTGGTTTTGCATTTACTTGCATGTTCTCTGATGGTTGAGAAATCTTTGGTTTTGAGCACACATCCAGTTCTATGACTCACTATGAGCATCTATACGAACTTTCAGCAATCTTTTTGGGGATCCCACATAATTTCCGAGATTACATAATCTCGGAAATTATGGGGGAATGCCTTGGAATGTCTGCTACTGAAGAGGTCTATTGGCTGAGCTTTCTGTTCACCGTTTCCTTAATTACCACCAAAACGGCAATGTTGCTGTCATCAGTGGAGAATAGGCGAGGTTCAGTTGGCAAGGTAAAGTTGAGAGCCATAATAATTTGGGGGGGGGGGGGGCCTTCTTTGCTTTGAAGAAGGCCACCTTCTGAAATTGTCCCACGTCAGGTTTTTAGGCTTTCCCTTTAGGGAGTTGTATAAGGGGGCGATAGTGGCATCAATGACAGACAAGAACTGATGATAGTAGTTCCCTATGCCCAACAACTCTGCAGCGCTTTGGCAGTTGAGGGCATGGAGGATTTCTGTAATACCGATACTTTCTCAGGGAGAGTGTGAACGCATTCCAAATTGATGCAATGACACAAGAATGCCACTTTCTTACAATCGTTATACCTTATTACAAGCCCATTCTGCTGCAAGTGGTCAAAGAAGATGTGTAGGTGAACTAGGTGGTCCTATTTGAAGGGGGAGAATATTCATAACATATGTAGAGGAATAATTGAAAGCATATGTGCTGAAATGGGAGGTGGTGGCAGTCTTGGACATGTCTTTCAGGTTCTTGGGCACCTGATGATACTCCATCAGGAGGTCAGGGGTTTAGAATACTTTAACTCTTTGAAGGTAGTTGCTGATGTAAGCCCATTTCTTCCATTTCAGCGAAATTGTGTTTATTATCTGCCAAATTCTGTGTTGCCAAACATCTGAATCTTGTAAACATTGATGGCCCCATTGTTCCAATATGATAATAGATACTGTGCTCGGCAGGAACCATGGGCGTCTGGCATAGTTCTGGTTGAAAGTCATTGGGATACAGGCATCTGTGGTTGCGCTGATGTGAGAATGTGGTCAAAAGGAGCAGTTGTTGAAAGTGTGAACATAAAAGAGTTGGAGTTTATCAAGCATCAATGTGTGACATCGACCAGGAATGCAAATGGGAGAGGATATCTGCAACGATAAAATTCCATCTGTCCTTGGCACCTCCAAATGACAGTGTCAACTTCATGTATCCCTGGGTGGGAACAGCAGCTGCATTGGTGGTCACCAGGTGAACATCAGCTGTTTTGGAATGACAGGGTCGGGCCCTAATCAGGAATCAAGACAAAAGGGAACAATAGGCACCAGTACCTAGCAAAAAGCTTTTATTTGACCTTAGATTATACAAAAAAAATAGTGATCAGTTAATGGGGAGGCGACCGCTAAATGCCATTATCTACTAGCGCGTATTTCGACCATTGTCATCTGGTAGCACATTTCTTAGCAACAGCCCAGAACCGGAAGGGTCAGTACCACTACTGAAAACGAGGGACGTCATCCAGTAGCTGTAGAGGGCTATGGCTGGGGTATGGCGTGGGGTTGCATCTCAGAGGAATAATGTGGGGAGACACCTTGGTGCGGGCTAAGTGAAGTCATTTTGGTACCTGGTGGCCATATTGGGACTGGGAACTGAATCTCTCCCTGGATGACCATGGGTTTGCGGTTTCACCCGAATTAAGTTGTCCTTTTTTTTTTTTTTCAAAACAAACACCATTATCTAGTTTTAAATATCATACTCTTTAACATATAAATTAATGAATTGGTTGTTAAAGTTTTTTTTTTTCTTTTGTGCTGAATGTAAGCGTTCACATAAAGGGATTATGATACATTGTATAAATAAAATAAGTAATCGTGACAATTGTTTTGGAAGACTCTGCCACTTTTCTTGTTACTTTTGATAGACTATATAACGACCCATGTGACATGATAAAATTTGTGAGAAATTATGCGAAATGGGAGTACACAGAATATTTGAACAGATTCCAACAAAAAGAGGTACTCCATAGAGGTAATAAGCTCAGTGCTGCTCATGTGACAAGGATAAAAAAAAATGAAGAATGTTATGTTAGTGGTACAGCCCGTAAGTGAATCGGTTGCAACTTCATTAAGACTCTGCCTAGATAAAAAATATGCGTATTTGTGGGAATTGAAATTACTGTTGATTTTATAATGATATTCAACACATTACTTGATATATTGAATTTTTCGATATCTAAATTCCAGGGGATTTAAATGTCTAATTCAGAAAAGTAATGAAAATTTTATCAAATATTTTCTATTAAAAGCAGACTTCTAGATTGTAAAAACATCTTAAAATCCAATAAAAAATGGATTCATTGACTATCTTTATTGCATACAAGGTCTTCAGATCCTGTACGAAAATTGTGTTGCATCTAAAGGCGGTCCTTTGCAATCTTTAATCACCTAAAAGTTCAGTCTAGATCCCATTGAACTATTCTTCAGTCAATTAAGAATAATGGTAAACCAACAGCGAGACAATTAGCCACGGCTCACTAAAGGTTTTTTGTTAATAACGATCCGATCGATTCTATTCCTGGTAACTGCTTGCCATTGGAGTCAGTACCAGTGTCAACTGCTTCAAGCAGCATAAAAAAGTTCTGTTGCAGTAAATCATATAAATCTTCCATCTCAAGGCAAAATTTTAGTAGGTGTTTGCAAAGCATATTCAGAAGGACAACGAAGATAATTAAGATTATATTTCTAACTTTACTAATTGTCAAAATGTGCGAGGGAAATGGTAGCTCATATTGCAGGCTTTGTTCTTTTTAAGTTAAAAAAAGTCTTTAGAGTGTAAGGTTTGCATTGATACACTAATATCAATAAACTATAATCACTATCACATCCTCGTCAAATTAAAAGCAAAAGAAAAATACTTTATCCATCATATCATGTAATTCAAATACAATACTTGTGAAAAATACATAAAGGAGATGTTGTCCTGCAACAAAGCACTTGGGAGAGCAAACTTCTACAAATTAGTTCCGTATTGGCAACTTACAAAGGCAAATATTTTTTTCTTATTTCAAATATCACAAATATTATGCACAATCTTTAGACAATACCTTTCTCTTATTGATCAAAATAAAAGCTTCAAGTTTTGTTAGTGATATATAATCATGCTGGTACTTAATACTCAGGATGCAGTAATGAGTCACCAGTTATATACTAAACTGATTCATTTTAGGGGTAGATAATTCCTATTGATAAATATTGATGAATAACAGTATGCAAAAACGTGTAATAAGGAGCAAAGAATTATCAGATAGAAAGGGCATGACCGACCCATGGCCACCTGGCCTCCCTTTACTGGCCTCCCATTAATCCTCAAAGGGTGTCAGGAAGGACATCCGGCCATAAAAACCCTAGCTAAAACAAAAAATGGACTGGGCCGAAATATAGATAGGAGTAATACTAGGGCGTACTCCGTAGATGACGCACAGATACATCGCCTAACTCTGTGACGACGAGGGCTACTGCATCAGGAGTGGGTGCATCTGAAAACGTTAGCTCCCATTGGATACAAAGTGTGTCAGCTTAACATTGGATTAATGATAGGGAAGGGAAGAGAATCGGCTGACCTTATGAGAAAATAGATATCATATGTGTACAAGAAACGAGATGGAGAGGAAATAAGGCAAAATAATTGGGTGATGAATGCAATATGTACTATAATGGAGCCAATGAACAGAGTAGAAATGGAGTTGCCATTGTCTAATCTGCAGAATTGAAGAACTCTGTGATAGAAACACTAAGAAGGAATGAACGTATCATCAGGTTGAAAGTATGCTAAGAAGGAGAAATGTTGAATATAATTAGTGCTTATGCATCACAGGTTGGTTGCACACAAGAAGAGAAAAGAAACTTCTAGAACGGAATGGATGGAGTGATGCAGGAGGTAGAAGAGAGTGAAAGAGTTATAGTCGGGGCAGATTTGAATGGCCATGTGGGAAGTGAAAATGACGTGATTTGGTGGGTGCAGGGGGTTCATGGAATCGTGGAGAGAGATACAGAAGGAGAAAACATAGTGCACTTTGCTATGTCATTTGACATTGCAATACTGAACAATTCCTATAAGAAGAAAAGGAAGCACCAGGTTACGTTTAAGAGTGGTGGCAGAATCTCCCAAATTGACTACTTCCTTTATTAACAGCTACAACTGGTGGAAGGTAAAAATTGCAAAGTTATCCTAGATGACCATGGAGCCTCAACCCACACTATAATATATGGATCGGAAGCTTAAAAGAGAAAGGAAAACCAAAAATAAATATGTGAGCTATATTAAATGGTACACATTAAAGAGAGGGGTCGATAAGCAGGGAGAGTTTAAGAGGAAGGTTTGGAGGGAAATTAACTTGGACATTGAAGACATTCAGGAATGGTGGCCACATAATTGAGCAATAATGAAAGGGCATGGAAAAGAAGTACTAAGCGATACATCTGTTATTGTACGGGAGGAAAAGAAAGCTGATGATGGGATGAAGACATTGAGAAGGCAGTGAAAGGTAAAAAGGGGGCAAAGAAGGGATGGGAAGAATTACAACCAAATGAGGTGAGAGATAGATTTATAGATAAAAACAAGGAGGTGAATAAAGTTGTAGCCCAATCTAAGGCCAGGGCATATGCTGAGGTACATAATGAGCTAGGAACAAAAAGATCAAACTGTCAAAAGCAAGAAATAGAAGTACAAAAGATATTACACACATTAAGCAAATGAAAGACCGAGATGGTGTGGTACTTAGAAAAGAAGAGGACATCTGAAAATCTCTTAAATGAAGAAAATGAAAGACTAGTAAGAGGAGACGGACAGCCAAACATGAGCATGGTAATGGGGTTTTCTAGGCAAGAATAGTAGATGAGGTGAAATATTTCTTTCTTATTTTAATTATCACAAATAGTAGATGAGGTGAAATATATTTTTCTTATTTCAATTATCACATATATGATGCACAACCTTTGGCAATCGCTTGCTGTTATTGATTAGAAAAATTGATTAAAGTTTTGCAAGTGATATATAATCATGCTAGTACTTAACACTCAGGTTGCAGTAATGAATCGCCAGTTATATACTAAACTGATTAATTTTAGGGGTAGATAATTCCTATTGATGAATATTGATGAATAATAGTATGAAAAAATATGTAATAAAGAACAAAGAATTATCAGATACAAATGGAATAGCTTTAAATTTGGGTCAGTTATAGGTTTTATGTATATAAGATAATAAAAAACTTTGTATTGTGTTTTGAAGTAAAAAAAATTATTTTCTACGTTCTTTATAATAATAATAATTTAATACTTGACCCCTGTGGAAGCATAAAAAACATTAGAAGATGAGGGGTCAAATATCTTATACGATCTAATCATAAAGATACTCGAACAAGAAAAGATACCAGAAGTGGCGAGAGAGTATATTGATCCCAATTTTCAAAAGCAAAGGGGATGCTCAAGAGTGCGGTAATTAAAGGGGCATCAAACAAGTGTCCCACATCTGAAGATATTGAAAAGGATAATGGATGACAGAATATGAGAAGAGGTTGAAATGGGAAAGAGTAAATGGGATTTATGAAAAGAGATGGAACCACAGATGGTATATTTTGTCTGAGGCAACTGTTGGAGATATTAAGAGAAAAGTAAAGGTGTTCAGAGACCTTTAAAAGGCTTATGACCGACTCCCAAGAGAAGAAGTTTGTAGGTGTCTGAGGAAGAAGATGGTCCCAGAAAAGTATGTGCGGCGGATCCAATAGGTTTATTATGGGTTGCATACCAGAGTGAGGAGCACTGTTGGAGTGACAGAGGGATTTGAGGTGATAGTAGGATTGCACCAGGGATAAGTACTTAGTCCATTCATTTTTAATATAGTAATACATGTTGTGACTAAAGAAGTGAAAGAGGCAGTGCCATGGAGCATATTGTATCCAGATGACATCAGTCTTTGTGCTGAGAGAAGGGAAGACCTGGAAATTATGCTAGAAAAGCGGAGAGGAGCCCTGGGGGACAGAGAAATGAGAATAAGCAGGTCCAAGACAGAATACATGTATTCCACCAATGAGGGCAACAGTAGAGAAAGTATTAGGTTAGGTAAAGAAGAAATAAAGAGAGTAGACAAGTTTAAGTACCTGGGACTCGTAATCAGTGCTAGTGGAAGCAGGGAAGAAGAAGTAAAACACCATATACAAGCAGGCTGTAACAACTGAAGAGCTGTCTCTGGAGATCTTTGTGACAAGAGAGTGCCACTAAGAATTGAAGGAAAATTCCACAAGACGGTCAAAAGAACAGCAATGCTCTATGGAACAGAGATAGCAAGCCTAAGGAAAGCTGATTAGAAAAGGATGGATTTAGCAGAAATGAGAATGCTTAAGTGGATTTCTGGAGTGACAGGAAAGGATAGAATTAGGAATGACTACATCTGAGGATGAACAAAGATTTTGGAAATATCATATAAAGGGCAAGAATGAAGATGGTATGGATATCTACTGAGGAGGGAGGAGGATCATGTGGGGAGGCATACCATGGAAATTGAATTACAAGGTAGAAGAAGAAGGGGAAGACCAAAAGGGAGATGGAGGGACCGTCCACTGGAGGACATTGAGGGAGAAGGGAATTGGAGAAGCAAAGGTGCAAGATAGAAATAGATAGAAAGGGCTCATTCAAAACGACAACCCCTTTATAGAAATATGAATAATACGAAGAAGAAGAAGAAGAAGAAGAAAAAGAAGTCTAATAAGTAGGTAGTGGGTGGCTTCAACCTTTCCCAGACTCTTTGCGAGGTAGAAGTTGATGTCCTAGAACATTTACCTACACTTTTGTTGGTGTATTAGGTTTGGCACATTCATCAATAGTGGAGTTGTTGATGGATATTAATATGGTAGGGGAGTGGCTGTTCATAAGGGCATCAACTCTGCTCGTCGGGTCCAAGGAAGTAGGTTCACTTCATAAGAACTCTCTGTAGCAGGCTGAAGGCGAGCAATACTGACTATTTCCTTGAAAGGAATTGACACTTTTTGGTCCCCCAATGGTTGTTGAGAGAGCAGAAATATTTTGGTTACATGGACGGCTGGTGATGGTCAATACTGCTCTAGGAGGAATAATTTCAGGGCTTCATACTGTGTGGGGGCGTTCCTTTGCTCGCAAAGTCAGTTGAAATTTTAAGGAAAGTATTGTCAGGGACCAAAGCAAAGACGTACTCAGCTTTGGTACTTGAACAGGTCTCGCCTCTGATGCAGACTCGAATCTCAATGAACTGAAACAAGGCAAACACATCTCTGCTGGTATGGGGTGGGAGCCTCACTGTGGTAGTCTGTACAAATGTGTCAGATTTTGTGGTGGTCATTATAAGAAGATACAGCAACCAAAGTGGTGAGCTGGGAGGTGGGCTGAGTGGTCCCATCACTCTATAGGTCATTAATGTGACGGGAGCCAAGGCAAACTTATGTAAAGGCAGCTTACTAACAACTAACTTTATTCCATAGACAACACAGCTACCTATAGGCCCTAATGGATCACACAAGGGTGACAATTGCATATTTGCAATCAACGATATCTGTTGATATTATTATTATTATTATTATTATTATTATTATTATTATTATTAATATTACTAGCTACGCTACAACTCTAGTTGGAAAAGCAGCATGTATAAGCCCAGGGGTTCCAACAGAGAAAAATAGCCCAGTGAGGAAAAAATATAAAAAAATGAAAAAATTATATGAAAAGGGATAATAAATTAGAATAAAATATTTTAAGAGCAGTAATAGCATTAAAACCGATTTAGCAATCCAATTAGGAAAGTCATTCCCAAATATGTCATAGGTGGAATAAAACTTCTAAAATACTGCGTATAATTGAGCCTCATTATGGAGAAGGCCTGAGTATTAGAATTAACTGCATACTTAGTATTAAAAATAGGGTGGTACTCTCCGGGAAGATCTGAATGCAAAGGATGGTGAGAATTATGAAAAATCTTATGTAACATGTATAACAAACTAATTCAAAGATGGTGCCAGAGATTAATATCTAGATAAGAAGTAAGAAATTTAATACCCCATAAGTTCCTGTCCAACAAACTAAGATGGGAATCAGCAGCTGAAGACCAGACAGGAGAATTATACTCGAAACAAGGTAGAATGAACAAATAAAAACGCTTCTTCGGAACAGACTGATCACCAAAAATCTCAAAAGGCTTTCTTGATATGCAATTTATTTTTGCAATTGAAGAAGAGATAGACCTAATGTGTTTCTCAAAAGTAATTTTTGTGTCTAGAATCCCGCCTAAAATTTTCTAACTCATAAAGAGTTAAAGAAACAGTATCAATACTGGGATCCGAATGTTGAGGAGCAACTGTAGTCGACCTACTTACAATCATACTTTGAGTTTTGTTTCGATTAATTTCATTCCCAATAATTTACACCATACACTAATTTAAGCTAGATCTCTATTTAAGGATTCATCGAGATGTAATTGATGCAAAGGGAGTAGCATCATCTGCATATGCAATGAGATTGTTTTCTAGGCCAGACCGCATGTCATGTGTATATAGTATGAAAAGTATTGGGCCAAGAACACTACCATGAGGAACACCAGATATTACATTCCTATACTCACTATGGTATCCATCAACAACAAATCTTTGTGATCTACTACTTAGACATTCTGTAATGATGCTATGAAAAGACCGACCCACTCCCAACTGTTAGAGATGGAGAACAAGGGCCTCATGATTAACACGGTCATAGGCAGCACTAAAATCAAGGCCAAGCATACAAAATTCTTAACCACAATCAAGAGATATCTGTACAGCAATGGAGATTGTAAGAAGGGCATCATATGCTCCAAGGCCCTTACGAACGTCAAAGTGCAAACTAAGGAACATGTAATTGCCTTATGCAACCCTATCCAGACGTTTTGCCAAAAGACATTCAAAAACTTTAGATGGTATGGAAGTTATGGAAACTGAGCGGTAATCAATTGGACTTGAGCTACCACAACAACATATATATATAATGGAGTAACATTACAGATTCTCCAACACGTGCTAAAAGCTCTCATCTTCTTGCTAACTTGCACAAAATAACAGATAATTTTGAAGCTAAGAAATCTACAGTCTTTATAAAAATCAAAGGAAAAATACTATCTGGGTCTACTCCTCCATAGGCATCAAAGTCCATCAAGAGTTTTAATTTCAAGAGATCAAAAAGCTAAAGCTAAAATTAAAGCATAAAACAATAGATAACATCACAATGGAATGATAATAAAGTTTAAATTTGCTTGTTACCTTATACGACACTTTTATGTAGCTCTTGTAGTATTGAGGATTTTGTATATAGGCCATCCTTCTTCATTTACGTGTTCATTGTTTGCTGCATATAAATTACAATCCCAAACCCAGAACAATTTTCAATATTTTTTCATCATTATTATCGAAATCATCATCTCCTCCCACGCATATTGGCACAAAGGGCCTCGGTTAGATTTTGCCAGTCATGTTTATCTTGGGCTTTTAAATCAATACTTCTCCATTCATCATCTACTTCACGCTTCATGGTCCTCAGCCATGTAATCTTGTGCTTTCCAAGTCTTCTAGTGAACTGTGGATTCCAGTTGAAAGTTTGGTGAACTAATATCTCGCGGTGAGTGCAAAGAGCATCTCCAAACTATCTCAATCTACCCCTCACCTTAGTCCTATCCCCATATGGCTCTAAAGTAATCTCTCTTATAGTTTCATTTCTAATCCTGCCCTACTATTTAACTGCCCATATTCTTCTGATGGCTTTGTTTTCGAATCTACGAAATCTGTTGAATATTGTTTTATTGTCATACAACGACTCATGTCCATACAGTTACACTAAAATAACTAAATTGATATATAGTGTGATGGGTTGATTTCAAGTCAAAGGACAGATTTACTGAATTCGCCAGGTATATATATAGTGAGCTTGAAACGAAACTATATCTTTCTTGATAGCTCGATTGGTAAAGTGGGCCCTGCAGTCACTTTTAGGGCTCAGTGCATAAGTTCAAATTCTAGCCCTGCCAGAAGCATTTATCATTAATGAATTTCCTTTGGATATACGTATATTCCCAAAAGTAGAATTCGGTATCAATTGCCATTGTGATTGATCTGATCATTGATTAACATCACGAGTGTTAGTGATACATAGTCTTCATAAATAAGCACGTATTACAAACTCATTATTCCGCTATCATGGTGGATATGTGTTGATTTCAAGTCTAAGAACAGATTCCTGAATTCGACAGATATATATTTATATATATATATATATATATATATATATATATATATATATATATATATATATATATATTTATACAGTATATATATATACATATATATATATATATATATATATATATATATATATATATATATATATATATATATATATATAGATAGATATATATACAGTGGGAGTGAAATGAACTTAAATTCCGCTATCTCGTTTGTTTCGGCTACAGGTATAGGTTCGAGCCTTTGCCCAATCAGAGGTATTTATCATAAATGAGTTTCCAGTGGATATACATTCCCAAAGGTAGAATTCGGTATTAGATGCCATTGTGGTAGTTGGCCTAGTAGTAGGCAACAGCCACCCGTTGAGTTACTACTGCTGGAGAGTTATAGGGTCTTTTGACTGGCCAGGCAGTACTACATTGGATCCTTCTCTCTTGTTGCGGTTAATTTTCCATTTGCCTACACAAACACACAGGGCAAATAGTAGGGCCTATTCTTTACTTATCCTCCTCTGTCCTCATACACCTGACAACACTGAGATTACCGAAAAATTCTTCTTCACCCAAGGGGTTACTGCACTATAATTGTTCAGTGGCTACTTTCCTCTTCTTAAGGGTAGAAGAAACTCTTCTAGGAGAAGGACACTCCAAAACAAACAATGTGATACACCTCCAAATGTCTGAATGTTATGTAATGGGTTGTTCTGAAATTATGTTGTAATGGTAATTGCTTTCAAATGTAAATAAACAAGCGAGAGTTTTGTAAATACTTTTTTTCTCTATGTTTGTAACGAATATTGTTAGTGTCTGTTTAGCCATCAATTTGTATAGTAACCTTTTATTAAAGAGACATATCATTGTTCGTGTTTCTTTGCCAGCCTACAAGAGATTAAACATGGCACAGTGAGTAGGATCTGTTCTACTGGTGGAATGATCATAGTCAGAAGTGATTCAGAATTTAAGATTTGATTAACACGATGGAAGAGCAACTAGAACAATTGACGGAGCTGCTGGTAAACCAAGCGGATATGGCTCAGAAGAGGGAAGAATGTTTAGCTATGATGTTAGAAACTATGATGAGTGCTCAAAATGGAAATGTTAACAAAAATCGTCAACGAAGTGGAGGTGCTGAAATTACGCAAACTGATGCACAGTGCCGGTATAAAATTCCTCATAGTGCCACACCTGCACCTCACCTGTCATCGTCAGTCTCTTTGAAGGAGTTTGATGCTTGGCTGCATAAATTTGGTTATGCAATACTGACTGGAATTAAATCATTAACGCCTGCTGAGCAAAGGTCGGTTCTCGCTTCTGTTTTAGATGAGGACTGGGCACGAACATTGCGATATGGGCTCTCTTTTCCGGCTGATGCAGATCTTGAAAAAATACTTAATGCCCTGGAAAGTCACTTACGAGGTCAACGAAAGAGAAGAAAATTTTACCTCAGAAAACAAGAAACTGGTGAGAGTTTCGACGATTTCCTTTGTGGTATCCGGGAAATTGCAGCATTCTGTGATTTTTGTTCATCGTGTAAAGACAATAGATTGAGAGACCGTATTGTTGTTGGCATTCAGGATGAAAAAGCTCTAAAACGTAAGCTAGAAGAGAAGGGCCTGAATCTGCAGAAGGCTGTAGATATTTGTCAAGCTTCTGGGAGTGCTAATGAGAATAGCGCTACAATACGAGGAATGATCCCAAACAATATATCAAAGTTACATTGTACAAAAGGGACTACAAGAAAGTACCCATCAGTTTATATAAAAAGGAAAAATGCTTTAGATGTGGAAGAGATAGACATTCTGATATGAATGTTTGCAAAGCAAGGGACAAAAAGTGTTCCTAATGCGGAAAGATTGGACATTTTGCTGTTGTGTGCAGGTCAACAGGGAAGGAAACTTTTTCTTTGCTGAAAAAGAGTAAAGATTCAAAGCTAAAATCAACGGGTAGTAAACTTAACAGGGATGTACATAGGATCGTAAGTGATGCGTATGTTAGCAGTGCCATTTCTCAAGCAACCCCGAAAGTTCAGATTCACATTACTCATCCTGCAGGGAACTCGTCTATACTATGGACACTGGATTCGGGAGCAGAAGCTACAGTCATGGGCCTCAATGTAGCGAGATCTCTTGGTATATATCCCTATATGCTCAAACCTTCTAAAATTGGAAAGCTTTGTTCTGCTGGTTACCAGACCCCTAATTGTGTAGGAGCTTTCACTTCACACCTTTCGCTTAGTGATCGACAAACTGAAGCTGAAATAACTGTGGTGAAAAAAGTAAAGGTTGCTCTATTGAGCTGGTTTGATTCTATTGCTTTAGCAATTCTACCAGAGGATTTTTCTTGCTCAAATTAATTCTCTTCCCGTACGATTGTCTGTAAATCCAGATGAAGATAAGTGCTTAAAGGACTACAAAGAGAAAGAAGACTCTACTTGTAGGGAAGTTCATTCTCCTGTTGCACTTCCAAGGTGGCCTTATAAACGTGATCCAACTAAAGGAGAAAGGGTAGAGCATGCTACAGCTCTGGTATCAGCATTTCCTCGGGTATTTGTTGCCACAAAATACTGAGGGAGATGCATGGAGGTCCTATGCATATAAAGTTGTCCGAGAATGTAAGACCATTTGCTGTGATAGCCCTGCGCACTATACCATACAGCTGGAGGTCTGAAATAAAGGATCAGCTTGATGAACTTTTGAAGAAGGATGTTATCTGTAAGGATGAGCATCCAACAGAATTGTGTCATCCTATATCGCCTGTTGCTAAAAAGCTAATTGAAGTAAGATTATGTGTTGATCTCACTAAGCTTAATAGGTATGTATGTAGACCCACTTATCCTCTACGATCACCACATGATGTAGTAGCTTCAATTAGCACCGGAGCAATGTGGTTCTCTACACTAGATGCGAAAATGGGATATTTCCAAATCAAAATTGCAGAAGACCAGGATCTCACAAGTTTTATCACCCCATGGGGTCGCTATAAATTCAAGAGAGCAGTAATGGGACTTATTTCTTCAAGAGATGAATACAATCGAGGAAGAAACCAAGCTCTTGGTGATATACCACAAACTATGAAGATAGTTGATGATATTCTTGCGTATGATTATTCTTATAAGGATCACCTAGCTCATATTATTTTTATCTTACAAAGATGTGATGAATATGGGATAACACTTAATGATCAGAAAATTTTCTTTGCAAAATGTGTTGTTGATTTTTGTGGCTATAAAATCTTGAGTCATGGCTACACAGTTGATTCTCGCAAAGTGATGGCTATTGCAGACTTTCCTGTGCCACAAAATATAACAGATCTTCGATCTTTTATGGGACTTGTTAATCAGCTTGGAAGTTTTTTTTCAGTGATTGCACGTGAAGCACAACTTCTCAGAGATTTACTGAAGCAGCATAATGAATGCTGTTGGACTGCACAACATGATTTGTCTTTTAGGAGAGTGAAGGAAGCCCTTACTGCACCCCCTGTACTAGCACATTTTGATGCAACTTTGCCAACCATGTTGCAGACAGATGCGTCACGACTGCATGGTCTGGGATTTGCTTTACTTCAAAAGCACGGAACGGACTGGAAACTAACGCAATGTGGCTTAAGATTCCTTACAGATGTTGAAACAAGATATTCTGTGATAGAGCTGGAAATGACAGCTGTATTATGGTCCATAAAGAAATGTCTTACTTACTTGGCTGGATTACCTCATTTTGATGTTGTGATAGAACATAGACCATTTATACCAATTCTTAACAGTAAGTTACTTGGTGAAATTGAAAACCCAAGACTTCAACGGATGAGAGAGAAACTAAGTAATTTCAGTATTACTTTTCACTAGCAGAAAGGAAGTGTTCATTGTATTCCGGATGCTTTATCACGTGCACTAGTTCAGGATCCTACAGAGGAAAATTATTTCAATGACGATGCATCCACTGATCCTTTGCATGTTGCAATGGTGAATGCCCTCTACATGCATGAAAATGGCGTACTTCTAACACCTCTGAAGGACAAAACACTGAAAAAGGTACGTGCTGCTGCTGAACAGGATGCAGAATACAATTCTCTTTGGGAGATTATAATGAAAGGTTTTC
Organism: Palaemon carinicauda; assembly: GCF_036898095.1. Taxonomy (NCBI): domain Eukaryota; kingdom Metazoa; phylum Arthropoda; class Malacostraca; order Decapoda; family Palaemonidae; genus Palaemon; species Palaemon carinicauda. The sequence continues at coordinate 71,745,158 of NC_090726.1, read as the reverse complement.
CTGAACAGTGCCATAATTTGGAAGTAGAACTCAGGCCTTTCTGGAATATACGTGATATGCTTGCTGTAGATGATGGCCTAATTGTTTATGGAGCAAGACTTCTTATACCCAAGAGACTTCGACATGAAACCCTTGAATGTCCTCATGATGGTCATCAGGGAATTGACCGCACTAAAAGGAGGGCGCGGCAAACTGTTTATTGGCCTAAAATTGACAGAGATATTGAGAATATAGTTTCTTCTTGTATCAAAAGCCATTCTCTTCTACCAAATCAAAGGAATGAACCTTTATGGCAAGTAGATCAAACAAGTAGAATTTTTGAATCCGTATCTGCAGATTATTTTCATGCATGGGTCGAGCTAATCTTGTTTTTGTTGATAGGTTGTCTAGATGGCCTTGTATATCTACCTGTCAGGGTATAGCTTCTGCAGCCAATGTAATCTGGTCACTGAGGGCTATATTTTCCGATACTGGTGTTCCTGTGTTGTTGAAGACTGATGGAGGACCACAGTTTGCTGCATCAGCTTTGAGACGTTTTTTATCTCGTTGGGGAGTAGAACATCACATTACTTCGTCATATAATCCGAAGGCAAATGGACATTCAGAAGCATCTGTGAAAATTATCAAGAAGCTGATGATGACTACTACTAAGAATGGGAATCTGAATGTGGATGAATTCGCCCATGGAATGTTAGAGCTTAGGAATACACCTCGTGCTGATGGCAGATCACCAGCTCAAGTTTTATTTGGTCGTCCCCTCAGATCTTTTATTCCAACACATCTTCGCTCATTTTGCCAAAGATTGGCAAAGGAAGGCAGAGGAATGTGATGTTAAGGCAGAGTATTTGCGAAGTCAGGCGAAGCAACGATACGACAGTACTGCCAGACCCCTTTCTCATTTGCAAATGGGTAGTTATGTTGATGTTCAAGATCATAATACAAAACTTTGGAATCGTCCAGGTCTTGTTGCTGGCATTGGATCCAGGCGAGATTATCTTATAAAGTTGGGCAGTAGACGTATTCTGTGGAGAAACCGGAAGTTCCTGAGACCACATCGACCTTTTTTACCAATATATGGATCAAGCCTTCATGCAACTAATACTCCCAATAAACCAAAGGATGGGGAGAGGTCGCAAGATAATTCTACTGCTGAGGTTATTGATAAATCAATTTCGCCACACCAGCTCCACGTCGTAGTTTGCGGCATAAGAAAGAACCTGATCGTCTACAAGTAAATGGAACAAAAATACATATGAATAAGAAGGATCTTCAGGCGCTAGGAGTTATATATTACCTTAGACGTCTTAGGGGGAGGTGTGTGTTATACCTCCAAATGTCTGTATTTATTTGTTTACTACTTATGTAATGGGTTGTTCCTAAATTATATTATAATGGTAATTGGTTTCAAATGTAAATAAACAAGCGAGAGTTTTGGAAATACTTTTCTTCTCTATGTATGTAACGAATATTGTTAGTCTCTGTTTAGCCGTCAATTTGTATAGCAACCTCTTATTAAAGAGACCTATCATTGTTCGTGTTTCTTTGCCAGACTACAAGAGATTAAACACAAACCATTGTTCTCTAATCTTGGGTAGGGCCCACTATCTTGGGTTACAGTTCTCATCCTTGAGGGTACACTTGAACACGCTGTTCTGTCTTGTTTCTCCTCCTCTTGTTTTGTTAAAGGTTTTTATAGTTTATATAAAAGATATTTATCGTAATGTTGTTACTCTTCGTAAAAGTTCTATTTTGCCTTGCTTCATTTCCTCACTTGGCTGTTTTCCCTGTTAGAGCCCCTGGGTTTATAGCATCCTGCTTTTCCAACTAGGATAATAGCTTAGCAAGTAATAATAATAATAATAATAATAATAATAATAATACACACACACACACACACACACACACACACACATATATATATATATATATATATATATATATATATATATATATATATATATATATATATATATGGGAGATACATATAAAAAAGAGAAAAAGAGAGATTGTGTGTCCGTGTGTCTCTCTAAGCGGCAATGTGTGTCCTTATTTATATGCGTATTCGTGTCATAATTTTAGTAACCTTTTTGCATTCTATATTATAATAAGAGATAATGATAAATATGGCAATTTAATATTCCTTACGTACATTCTCAACTTGGCGTAGTGAACTGTAAACAGATATTTCACTTTCCCATTTATTATGTAATTGCTAATATGTTTGAACGTCATACCAAATCCGTAAAAAAATATTCGTGTTCCAACAACATTTTTCTTTTGGATGGAGCTATATTCTGATGCCATAAAAGATATCGAACTTAAATGACAGATATTCTCTCTCTCTCTCTCTCTCTCTCTCTCTCTCTCTCTCTCTCTCTCTCTCTCTCTCTCTCTCTCTCTCTCTCTCTAGAAGAGGAGGTATCTCTTGTTATCTATAATTTTCAATTGAAAATTCCTGGTAAATAAAAAAAAAAATATAATTCCCTAGTGGCAGAGCACGCGTAATTAACTTTTTTTGCTAGATGTTAGCCTTCTTTTACTCAGATATAATTTTGCATAATCTTCTTATAATAAAGTTAAGAAAGTTTCAAGGTTTTTGCTTAATATCATATTGGTACCAGTGTCTGAAAGGTGATTAATGCTTATAACTCCCTTTTTGATCAAGTTTCTTTGGCCTAAAACCTTACATTCATTATTTGGATATGCTCCACACATTTGCTTCCTTAAGTTTGTAAAAAAGCTGCCCTAATCCGGTGCATTACTAACAAGAAAATTCACATAACGAATAAAGATTAATTACAACTATAAAGAAAGGTGCACAGCATTGAGACTTTCCCATCAGTTTTTTTATACTTATTTGACAAAAATTATGAGATTTTCTCGGTGATCAGAGTTGTAAGGAACAGTGCCATTTCCACTACTTGTTTATCCCTTCCTAAACTCAATTTTGCAACTGGATTTTTTTCATGTTGGGCATCTCCTGTTGATATGAAAATCACGTTATAAAGTCTTCTTCTGTTTTTTTGGATATCTAATAGAAGAAAGAGAGAGAGAGAGAGAGAGAGAGAGAGAGAGAGAGAGAGAGAGAGAGAGAGAGAGAGAGAGAGAGAGAGAGAGAGAGAGAGACGGCGTTGTTGCAAATCCCTTTAATCTTGCAGGACATGAAATATTCACTGAGCATTGTTCTGCATTTTCGTCTTAAGGTTTTTTTTTTTCTTTATCCTTATCCAGCTTTGTCAGTATTAATCTCATTGTTGAATTAAATCTTATTGAAAGGGATACTCATATGTTCAATCAACATATCATGCGGGAACAATCACTGCATATTAAAAAATATATAACATTTAAAAGACAAGTAATTTAGTAGAAGTAGGCAATGAAGAATTACTGAAGAATATGGAGTAAAATGACTGGAAAATAATAAGGAATAAAATTTCAACTGCTGAGACATGACCGAAACAATGATTATAGGAGATTGGGTAGCTTACGCCTTTTCTTTGATAAGTGCGGCAGGCTGCAACTAGGTCTTGACAGAAAGGAAGGCTTCGCATGACTGCCTGGTTTATGAACGCGTCATAAGCTTATTTACATACGGTTGAAGATAACAATGGAATAAAATTTTTAACAATATGAAGCATGTAATGGTAAGCTTAAGCAGGTTTTTCTAATGCTAGTGCAGGAGAGAATGGGAGAGATAAAGATAAAAAAAGAGCAATCTCATCACATGTTATGATCATGTATGAAACAGACGTGCATTAGTGAGAATTTAGAACCATACTAAAAAAAAAAAAATGTATTGGAGGACTAGCAGGCACTAATCAGGATCCTACCATTTCTATGGGTTACTTTCAGAACAGTAGATTTCTATAATCTAATCTGAATATAATTGCTATGATACCCTTTTAAAACTTAGTATACTCTGCTCATTTTCTAATGAATAATTTCGTGCATGAATTATATTCAGCTGTTGTACGTAATCAGAAAAATTAACATCTTAATCTTCACTGAATTTCTATTTCTTATTAGAAAAGTATTTATGCATCCATTTTATTCTATTCTTGACAAAAATTCTTTTTCTGGACAAAAGATTTAGCTTCTTCATACACATATATAAAGACCATCATCAAGCCTCTAGCAATAAATAATACACGAAGTACCTGAAACCAAAGAGGAGGGCAATACGCTAGGTTTAAATCCAAATTCTATAACACAATCCTGTTTGTCCACTTGCAAGAGAGAGAGAGAGAGAGAGAGAGAGAGAGAGAGAGAGAGAGAGAGAGAGAGAGAGAGATTTGCATGTAAATTTTATCTGTAGATAAATAAAGGTTAGATAAATTAACTAATTAAAGATGAAACAAACAATAAACCCTGAAGTGAATCAAGTCTCATAAAAGCAACTCCTAGCATGAACCACTGAAAACCTTTCCACAAGAGAATCTCCATTTCACCCCTTGAGCCACTGCTGACTGACAGTCTTCCTTTACGTTTAATCACGTCTATGATTTGGAAGGTACTAGGTTGGCCAGAGCACTCGCCACCAGTTGAGATACTACCGCTAGCGAGTTATGGGGTCCTTTGATTGGCCAGACAATAATACATAGGATCTTTCTCTCTGGTTACGGTTCAACTTCCCTTACCTACACATACACCGAAGAATCTGACCTATTCTTTACATATTCTCCTCTGTCCTTACACACCTGACAACTCTGAGCTTACTAAAGAATTTTCATTGCTCTAGGGGTTAACTACTACATTGTAATTGTTCAGTGGCTAATTTCCTCTTGGTAAGAGTAGAAGAGACTCTCTAGCTATGGTAAGCATCTCATCTAGAAGAAGAACATTCAAAAATCAAACCGTTGTTCTCTAGTCTTGGGTAGGGTCATAACCTCTGTCCCATGGTCTTACGCTGTCTTGGGTTAGAGTTCTCTTGTTTGAGGGTATACTCGGGCACACTATTTTATTTCTCTTCCACTTATTTTGTTACAGGTTTTATAGTTTATATACGAAATATTTATTTTAATGTAACTGTTCTTAAGATATTTAATTTTCCTTTTTTCCTTTCCTCAATGGTCTATTTTCCATGGTGGATCCCCTAGGCTTATAGTCTACTGCTTTTCCAACTAGGGTTGTGCCTTAGCGAGTAATAATAATAATAATAATAATAATAATAATAATAACACTGAATATAGGATTGTAATGGAAATGGAAGACAAATACCTAGCTTTAATTGATATTCCCGTGAATAAGGAACCAAATTATCATTGAAATTGTATATACATACTTTATTCTCCAGCATTTGTGTTTACACCAGATGCTGCTGAGATTTTCTGCCTTCAAAGTTGCACAATAAGGAAGATTTTGACAATACTCTTAAGTTTGTGAAATTATTTCGGACCACATAAGTCCTCCTAATAGGCTTTAGTTTCTAGGAGGGAGAGAAATAGTCGATGATTACTTTAACGAAATTCACCAATATGTACAAGGTACTGATATCTGTTTTTGAAAATATTTTTAATATCCATGTAGCCTGACCCTGAGAGTTCATTATATGCTATCTATATTTATTTACAATGTAATTTGTCAGAGATGATGGATCTTTGATCTTTTACCTTTGTCTTAATTAAATATAATAGTGCATCTGGCTTGAGCAAAGCAGTCAGCAAATAATTTCTTGATTCCACATCGAATTCTGTGTCTTTTACAGATTTCTCATTGATTTTGGCCACTAAAATGGAAACTGTCTCCAGTTTCAAGAAGAGACACGTAAATCGGACACATAAGTTGTCTGCAATTGCAAATAAAGATATAAACAGTATTACAAATTGCTATCAATATCCTTCATCATTATGATGAACGGAACTAGCCGTAGGATAATTGTGGCACACCCTCTTCAACGGTTTGATGTAGGGTCTTTAAATAATTTCTAAAGAACAGATAATGCAGCCATATTTCAGTAGGTTTACCTTTTCTTTCTTTGAACTTATTGCTTATTTAGAAGTTTGTTAAATTCTTCTACAGGTCCCACGATTTCCCCCATGTTTCCGATCTGTAGCATGTGTCTATATCCTAATCCCTTCGCACCTTCACTTCACTTGGTTTATTGATATTCCTCTCAACCCACCACTTCTCTTTAAGATAGTCATGATTTTCTTTTGATTCCTAAAACCCCTTTTCTTTAATAAATCAATGAGTTACAGCCAACTTACTGATTTCCGGTAAATTATCTTTTCTATGAATTTGGGAACTTGGGAAGGGCTTTCGAGTTTTGACCATCCACACAAATTAGTTTTTTTCATTACTATCTAATTCCAAAAAAAAAAAAATAAAAAAAATACAAAAAAAAAAAAAATACGTCGTAGAGGCAACGTAAAGACAGCATGGAAACCACCACCATAGATATAAATCCCCTCTTGGGCGTGTAGGAAGCTGCCCTGGTTTGTGTCACCCCCAATAGATATACCTACAAGTTATTTGTAACTTTATCTTTCCAAGTGATCTGACGTTATTCCTGTGACATTGAAATTGTTTCCGTGAAGATATAACGGAATTAACCCACTCTTTTACAGGCAGGCACAAACCTAGAATTACTAAGGCTATCGATTCGCGTGTTGTTTTGTTGTCAATTATGAAGTGAGTATCACATTAACAGTGAGGTGCATGTGGCACCAGAGGCTAGATGGAGATACTCTTGTGGAAAGGTTCCCATTGCATTTGTCAGATTTGATTCACTTCAAGGCACATTATTTGTTTCATCTTCAAGCGGTTAACTTATATAACCATTAAGCGAAGTCAAGAAAAAATATCATCAGTTTTTCTACCTAATCATAGAAATCTGATTATCAATTCCATTTTGTCTGTCACCTGAAATGCTTTCCTTATCTCCCATGTAAACAATATTTGCTAGATTGGATAGAGAAGTTCAGATGGTAATTGTTTTGTAGTTACTTTCCTTAAGAAGTAGGAGTTCTTAGAAATATGGGATGTTGGTGCTCAAAGCCTGTATGATTTCAAAAGGCAGTCCTAGTTTTTGAGAAATGATGGTATGGTCCAAGAATTTTTCCCATGAGATTTAGTTGAGTTTAATCCGTTTTGCCGTGTTTTCAGTATTTTGTATTATAGGGAGTTTGCGACATAAAGAAGATCTTTTAGTACAACTGGAGGTGGAGTTTGGTGTAATTATGGGAATTGCATTGATAGGTTTTCATAAATTTATGCATTGGATGTGAAGAGCGAGATAATTAATTTGGAAATACCAATATCTCCTTTCTCTATTTGGTGCTTGTTTGAGTTCAAGAAGGAAAACTTTCGGCGGTTGTTTACTATTTTTTTCTTTTATAAAATTGAGAGACTTTATGATTCTTTACTAAGTTCCACTTTTTCAACGGATATCAATTTTTGGTTGTTCATATAAAATTCATCCCTCTCTTAGCATCACGTAATTGATGTTTTTTCATGGAAACGATTTTTCAAAAACTCCACAATTCATTCTTTTATCAATCGAAAGATTTTTGTGTTTGACCTCTCACTGTAGAATTGATCCCAATCAATTGACGATAAAATCCTTTTTATCCAAACCCGTCGACGAGGAAAATACTTTTGATTTCAATCTGTTGACGAAAGAAACCATATAATTTGGACTCCGTTTTACTCGTCAAAGTTTAAAGCTGATAATGATAATAACATGGTATGAATGACTTTGAAACTGGAGCCTTGTCTTTCATGTAATCTGGAAACTGTCAAATACTTATGAACTGTTTTTTAGCAACATTTGTTTATCACATCTTTTTTAGTATTTTGTATGTGTCACATGCATCGATTAAGCTGTTAGATATAGCTCTCTCCATCTTGCTCTAGTGAAATCAAACTCACCCCACATGATTATATATGGACTGGGTGGTCACAGGAGACTAATATACCGTCGATACTGTGATAAATAGGGGTCGGAGTTTTATATTGCGGGGGATAACGTTTTATTATAGATAGAAATTATACAGATCTAGCTATATATAGTTCCTTTATTATATATAGTTGTTAATGAGTCACAAGATGACTCCTCTCTTGTGAATTTCTCCATGATATAGCATTATGTGCGAATAGTCTTATAAGTAAAATTCAATTTCTTTCTCTAACTGAGGTGATATATTAGAGTGATGAACATTTCAATAACGAGCTCTAGAAATGGGCAGCATAAAAGTACACTGAATAGATGATACAGGCAATGGAAGACGAAGAGGAAGAGAAAGAAGAAAATGCAGGAGTTAAGAAATGTGTAAAAAGAAACAGTAAATTTTACATGCATTTGCCGTGAATAATCGACCTCATTTTTCACCAGCTTTTTCCACACCGAAATCGAGAATTCCTCCAAAAATAGAACGATAAAATTGTTTCATTCATCCAGACACGGAAATAATAGGATCTATCCGAGAAAAAGAAAGATTGAATGGTGGTCAGGGGAGAGAAGTTTTCTTGCGAGAGGATTTTCTATGCAGAGAAGGTAGAAGGCTTTTATCTGCGTTAATACATGAGCAGATTAAACAAAGCATACACAAAGGCATACACGCGACCATTTATACAGAAAAGTAACAAATATATTGAGATGTATATACAGATACAAATAGTGTGATAGATTCAAAGTTACAAGGAAGAAAAAAGAAAAGAAGAAAAATACAATAATTCTAAAAATGGGTGAATTATATACAATCATAAACATTAAGGAAATTACTTTTTTTCTATTCATGAGATTTAAGCTTAACTTCACAAGCAAAGTACACAGACCAGTTGCTAACTGAATCACAGGGAAATAATAAACATAACTCCTTGAGGGTGATATCTGTTATCAGTCATAAAGTAACAAACAATATCATGTTAATTAATAACTGAATAATAGCACTATTTGTTATCGTTCTTAAGAGAAAATAATCTTACCTGTATTTTAAACGTTGGGAGACGAGCTTAAGTGGTTAGAGAGATTTCTTTCCACGAAACCAGCTTGGAATAATCTTCTCAAATTGAACGACCAAAGATGAAAGCCATTGTTCTGTATCAAAATTATTTATTAATCTTCTATTCTGCATCGAACTTTTGGCGATTTGTGCCTGCGGAGACCAAAGCCAAAGCAAGGGCAACCTTCCAAGCACCGTAAATCATTAAACACTGGAAAATTTAAAAAGGAATTATTATCATTGGATCGAGAATTTAACAAGAAAAGTGGGAAGGTCATTTCCAGAGCTGCACTCCTCTGATGATCTCTGCTCTGGAAACGACCTTCTTGGGTTGCATACTAATAATTTATCATCCTTTGACTTTGTCTCTTGGCTCACGTGATTTGATGATATTCAGTTTTACTTATGTTTTATTCCTCATAAATCGAAACATTCTCTTTTCGCAGTTTATCAGAAATTAATATTTGATTGGGAGCAACATTTTCGTCTGCATTGTTTTGCTTGATTTTGAAATTAGATGTGAGCCTTTTAGTGGTATGTTCTTTAAGTATTTCATGTGTAAGTGGCTCTCTCTTGACTCCACAAAATCCACTGATTTTCCTCTCTATAACATAAAAGTTGTCTTTTTCCTTAGGGGAAAAAAGCAATCACTAACCTGAAATATTTTCTCTTTTCTAATCAAAATTACACTTTGTTATGTATGAAGTTTCAGTTTATTATATCAGAAGCAAATGGAGTAAATGCATACAAATGAGTTTATTGGTGTATTTTGGTATTTCCTACTGCATCAGTTCATAGCAATGGGATTCAAATTTGTCTCAATCATAGCATTAGGTTTTTGAAAAACTTGTCAAAATTAAAAAAGCGAAAATTATATAATCAAGGTATTTGTTTACAAGAGCGCACTCTCCATTTACTCCAAAATTATGCATTCCTGCAGCTCTCCTCTTTTTGTGCAGTAATTAGGAGGTTCTTTAAATACGGGGAAAGCAAAAAATAGCAACATACGTTGCGGGAAGTGAGAGGGGGAGGGGGATGGGTTGGTGGAGGAGGTACTAAGCGACCATGAACCGACATCGTCAACAGAGTCAACTAAAGAAAAGTTCGTAACGTCAGAGTACATTTGGTATATATTACAAATATATACTTAAGTAAAAATTGAGTAATTGCTCAAAAGCGTCACTACTTGTGAAATGTATATTTTATATTTGGTAAATATTTGATATAAATCATATTTTGAGAATGACTAGTTTTCCCGGACGACGTTTTGTTACACTAACGCCATCTATTGACCACTGCCTAAGGATGCCTGCCAATTTCCCGCCAAAATGGTCATTCTCGTAAAAACACTCTTTAAAAAAAATAAGATTTATTATCAAGTATTACCAAATAAAATATACAATAAAAAATAGTGATATTTTTGAGTAATTGATCCGTTTCCAATTTAGTATATATTTTGAATATATATCAAATGTCCGCTGACGTCACGAACTTCTCTTTGATTGACTGTTGATGATGTCGGTTCTAGGTCGCTTGGTACCTCCTCCACCAACGCCTCCCCCCCCCCCCCTCCCGCAACATATCTTGCTATTATTTTTGCTTTCTCGGCTTTTAAAGAACATCCTAATTATTGTGCAAAAAGAGGAGAGCCGCAGGAATACATAATTTTAGAGTAAATGGAGAGTGTGCTCTTGTAAACAAATACCATAATCTCTGAAGGCTTAGTCTTCAGGGAAGTTACTAATTACTAAAGTATCGCCTATACTTACACCAGTGTTCCAGCAATAGTGTTTTAAGTTGTGGGGAAACAGAACTGAAACTGCAACGTTGACTAAGAATAATTTTTCAAGTATTAAAAAGTCAGACAACGGCTTCTAGATTAAAGAAGATTTAGAATTCTACCATCAATTTCATATTTCAAACTTTTGCTTAGGCTGACTACGTGACCTATATTTTAACAACCAAATGAAGCATTCAGATTAGGCCGTTGCAAAGATTTATTCAGTTTAATTACATTCAACATTTATTCTTAGCTCTTTCCCATTGCTTTCACGTTCCAAATCATTGATCCAAGTCAGAAGGGTAGCCTAAATAATTGAATTACTGAACCAATTTAATTTAAAAGGTTCATAAGACTGAAATGCAACACAAATACAAATATGAGTATTATAGTTAAAGCATATATCAACTTTTCAGCGACTTTAAAAAACACTGGGAAGATGGAGAGTAAGCCTGTTTATAAAGGAAACGGTTTTGAACAGACACTATATTAGTTAGGTATTTTCGAAATGAGTTTGGCCGATAGAAATGACGTCATTTTAAATTTGGTTATTATTTTTTTTTTTTTTTTTTTTTTTTTGCAGAATTATTACTGGTATAATAATTTTTAACGAAAAAATATATTTGAATTTTACAAACGCCTATATCTAAAGTCGATATAATATGTTCAATGAAAAAAATATTTTCATTACAAACTGGTTAAGAGTCGGGATATGTTGATTTCCAGTGTGGAAAAATCCTTCATACAAGTTCCCGAATGTTTGCCTTACCAACAAACCTTCCATCTCCTCTTTATAGCGAGTAAAAAGAGAAGTGTTTTTTCTTTTGAATTTCAAGAAAAAGA
>NC_090726.1:71686093-71728593 GCF_036898095.1 Palaemon carinicauda | reverse complement strand
TTATTAAGCTGTCTATAAACATTTCGGGTTTTTATGAATGAAGTAAATGATACAATATTTAATGAGACAGCAACCCATCAAATATTAGTAAAAAAGTTACCCTTGAATTCTGTTCTCTGCTCACTAAGCACCGCCCTAATCTGCACTCCTGTTTGGGGGAAAAAAAAAATCGCCTCCGGGTCGCCTTGTGCTTCATTCCATCATCATCATTGCCGTTCCGATCAAGCACCTTAATTCTTTTTTACAGAATACACTCCTGCCAACGCAAGAGCTCGTGGTCCGCCTTATTTCGGGTCAAGTTAAAATGAGCGAACTCTCAGGCGGACATGATTGTCACCCTGTTACATCTTTTCTCAAAATATATACTAACAGAATTCAACCATTTCTTCTTTTATTCGTACACATCATTTCCTCAGTCTTGCTCACACTTACTCTCAACTTTCTCCTCTTATAAACTTTTTTAAACTCTCTCACCAGTTTTTACTGTTTCTCTTCCATTTCCAATATCATTTGCAAACATCAAACTATCTGCATTTCTTTCATAACTCACTTTCTCTTCCTACACCTTTGAACATACCGCTACAGTCTATTTTCTGGCCTCTTTTATCTCTCCAGAAAGATATCGAGCGACCATAGACTGAGACATACAGCCTTCGTCTGAGACCCACTCTCCTTCTTAATTACTACCACGCGCACTGCTCTTTTCATGAAAACTTTTCATTCCTCTCAACAACCTATCGTTATTCTATAACAGGGGTCGGCAACCTATGGCACGCGTGCCAGACTTGGCACGAGGAGTGCTTGTTTATGGCACGGTATTTGATATGCTGCAAAGAAAAATTCCTTAAAACATAATAAGAGAGAGAGAGAGAGAGAGAGAGAGAGAGAGAGAGAGAGAGAGAGAATGTGCATTGTGCATCATTACTTTTATATATATGGTTTTCATTATTTACTTTATGATTTAAATCATATATTTTTTTTTTTTATTTATTTATTTATATACATATATTCGTTTCCTTTCCTATGATATGTACTGGTCAGCACAAATACGATTTTGCATGGCTTACTCCAGCATCAAGTAATTTCCCCGATCAGATCAGCTTGGCCACCTGGATATGGTCGCTTTATAATTCCTTGAGATTTAATTAAGCTACCTGAGTAAGGCCCCTTTTATAATTCTTTCAGACATTTATTAAGCTACCAGGGTATGGTCCTTTTTGTAATTCTTTGAGATTTAGATTAAGCTACCTGAGTATGGTACCTTTAATAATTCCTTGATATTTTGATTAAACTACCTGAGTAAGGCACCTTTTATAATTCTTTGATAGCCTGAGTAAGCTACCTGATTATGGTCCCTTTTATAATTCTTTGAGATGTTGAGTAAACTACCTGAGTATAGTCCTTTCTATAATTTCTTTAGATTTTTATTAAGCTACCTGAGTGTAGCCCATTTTATAATTCTATGAGATCTTGATTAAGCTACCCGAGTCTGGTACCTTTCATAATTCTTTGAGATGTTGAGTAAACTACCTGAGTATAGTCCTTTCTATAATTTCTTTAGATTTTTATCAAGCTACCTGAGTGTAGCCTCTTTTATAATTCTTTCAGATCTTGATTAAGCTACCAGAGTATGATGCCTTTTATAATTCCTTGAGATTTAGATTAAGCTACCTGAGTATAGTACCTTTTATAATTCCTTGAGATTTTGATTAAGCTACCTGAGTATGGCCACTTTTATAATTCTTTGAGATCTTGATCAGGCTACCTGAGTATGGTTTCTTTTATAATTCCTTGAGATTCTGATTAAGCTACCTAAGTATGGCCACTTTTACAATTCTTTGAGATCTTGATCAGGCTACCTGAGCATGGTCCCTTTTATAATTCTTTGAGATGTTGATTAGACTACCTAAGTATGATCCTTTCTATAATTTCTTGAGATGTTAATTAAGCTACCTATGTATGGCCCCTTATATAATTATTTTAGATCTTATTTGAGCTACCTTAGTACGGTCTTAGCTGTTTCAGTGAGTGCTCAGCCACCTAATGTAATATTCCTTTTAGTTAATTGTCACCATGGCTACTGGGGAAAAAATCAAGCTAGTCGTCCGATTATTTTAGACATCATCGACAAATGACTTTGGATTCATTCAGCATAATGATGGAGCTGCGTGTGTTCTCTGCAGCGAAAAAGTTTCTAGTTGCACATCGAGTGTTAAACCATACTTTGAAACAAAGGAAAAGCAGGCTTCTAAGGATAGCTCTGACAAATTTGATATTATTAAGAAAACAGTAGCCCGCTGTGAGAAACAATGTAATGTGTTCAGAAACATGAATGCTTCCAAAAACAATGAAACTGAAGGCCGTTAAAACTAGCTTTGTTTAATGCCAAATATGCAAAGCATTTTGGTGATGTAGATTTTTCAAAAGCAGCTTTTCTACAGTGTTCTCATGTTTTATTTGATATCATATCAAACGAACACGTTATCATATTAAGGATTAAAGACATGTCTGTCTCAGCTACACCCGTGGAGAGACGTATTTCTTAAATGCTGATAATAAAAAAAAAGGAAAAAAAAAAAAAACAAGAATTGGTTAACTCACGAAATATAAATGTGTTCTGTGTGCCCTGGAAGAAACCTTTGGATATCAATGGCATTCCCTACTTGGCTATTTTTTGCCAGGTATAGTGATACAGAGGTACAGGAGGAGCTGAGGTGTCTTAAACCTATGTATAAGAATACCATGTGAGCAGACATACTGAAGGTATTCACTGACCATTTTGAGAACAAAGAGGAAGACATAGTGAAAATTTTTGCCCTTAAAACAGATGGTGCGCCAGGTATTGTAGGAAAAAATAAGGGCTTTACAAAAACGGTTGAGGATAAAATTGGGCAATCCATTCTGAAATTGCACTGCATAGTTCATCGAGAAAATTATTTTTACACATGAAGCACATCCTCAGCCGCCATCGCAGCAGGCTTACAACTGATCACTCTGAAGGTTGTTTAATACTTAAAGTGTCCAGAAATTCTCCTGGAATTTTGATTATGGGCTTTGGGAAGCAAGGGCAAGGATTTCATTGATATGATGAGGTATAAACTTGAAATGTAAGATATATTTGATACAAAGAATGTTAAATGTAACAAAATAAGTGCATTTATGGTATACATGTCCAGGAAAATACCTTATAATCAAAATGGATACTACGAAATGAATAATTATAATTTAAATTTTCCACTATAGTTCTAAAAAAATAACAACTGGCACACAAGGTAGTAAAAATAATGGTATTAATTATCAAGTGGCACATTGACTTCCAAAGGTTGCCGACCCCTGTTTTATAACATAGTCTCTCCTTAACCTTCCCATTGCTTTATTTTTTTCAATTTAGTACAACACAAGAAAGGGGAAACACTCGCTGCTTTCCCCTTTTACTTTCAAACTTTTTGCACATATGATTCATAATAAACATTGGATCTTTCTTACATGAACTAGCAATGTTATTCCGTTATCTAGCCTTCCCTCACATACTAAATAAATCAAGTTTATATCTTATTACCCTTATAGTTGCCCTTACCACCCTTAGGTTTATAAAAATGAAATAATTATTCCTATCAACCAACACCTTTCTTACTATCATAAGATTCCTAGGCCAAAATAACACTTCTACGTTTTGATTAGTTTCTCTATCATTATTCACTGGTCAACCCCACACCCCACCCCCCACCCCCACCATTAAGGACTGATCAAATGTAGCGTAGTAGGACGTAAAAATGATAACATCTTTCTCTCTCTCTCTCTCTCTCTCTCTCTCTCTCTCTCTCTCACTGTTATATTGTAATAGTTTTTTATTTCCTTTTATAATTTTACAGTTTCATCATATTATTTGAAGCTCTTAACGTCAGACATAGGATATATTATTACCAATAACATATAAAATAAAACATTATCTTAAGAAAAGACGAACGAGACATAACTTTATAAATCTCTCTCTCTCTCTCTCTCTCTCTCTCTCTACCTCATATATATATATATATATGTGTGTGTATATATGTATATATATATATATATATGTGTGTGTGTGTGTGTGTGTGTTTGTGTTTGTAAATGTATATATATATATATATATATATAAGTATATTTATATATATATATATATATATATTCATCATTTGATATCGTAAATTTATATTTTCTAAAAGCTTTATGCATAAGATAAGCTAACAACATCAAATTCCGCCTTAATTTGAAACATAATTTTTTATATATGTTGGTAAGATTGGAATGGAAATGTTAGCTAATCCTTTGAAATCTCCCTGAAGAAGAAAAAAAACAAACTCTCCTGATGAGCGGGAGAAGGTTCTCTTTGAACCTTTGGGTAGACGGGGTGATGCTGGCAAACTATAATTTGGTGAAAAATGTGGATGGTGGGCATTTTTCATAGTTTTGAATGATAATTCTGAATTAGATGAATTTTAGATTTGAAAAGGCTTTTTTTATAGAATTTTCTAGATAGTAAGAAAAATTTGTCAATTCACGTTATCAAAATAATTAGGTAAGAATTTACATAAAATATCCTCTTATCTGATAAGCCTTGTATTTAGTAATATAAAACCAGATATTTGAAGAGAAATGATGCCTTTCTAGTTGCAATAAAATTGCATCAGGTATTCCAAACCCTAATAAGCGTGTTTTACATGAGTAAGAGATAAAAAACTATTTTTGTTTTCCTTTCTTTGAAGTCAGAGGCATCTCTCAGGATTGTGTGTGGGAAGATGAACAGTTACGTCCCTCTCAAGATTTTTTTTTTGGCCTATTTATTCCTTCTTTGCCTTCTGATGATGTAACTTCTACAATGTTATATATATATATATATATATGTACATAAATGTATATATATATATATATATATATGTATTTATATATATATATATATATATATATTTATATATATATATTTATATATATATATATATATATGTGTGTGTGTGTGTGTGTGTATATATATATATATATATTCACACACACACACACACACATATATATATATATATATTTAAATATATATATATATATATATATGTGGATATACGTATTTATATATATTTATATATAAATATACATATAAATACATGTATATATATAAATATATATATATACATATATATATATATATATATATATATTCTATCCCAACACATGCTTTCCTGCCTATGTATATACTTTTCACTGCTTGGAAAAACCTCCCGACACTTCCCTATAATTTCATCATATTCCACATAGTTTTCCTATCAACTCTATCAAAAGAGCATGCTAGAAATGGGAATGAATGACGAGTGATTGTGACGCAGTTCCCATAGGCCCTACTGCTTCTTTCAGCCACCGTGGTGACCCCTGATGTAGCAGCACTGGGGGAGTAAGCATATAACCTTCATTTGTGGTAGATAATGAGGGAGGGTGGTCTTTGGCCCTTCAGTAGTACTAACCAAACTTATCTGATTCCTTCATCAGACTAGGAAGAGCGAAGAGAAGTCCCCCTTTGTTCTCGTTTTATGTCGGATACCCCCTAAAGATTGTGTGTATGTATATATGTATGTATTTATGTATATGGCATCTGACCATGCAAACACTCACTTACACATGTGTACACACGTTATGAAAATTTGTATATAAATTCATCCGGATCAATCATACTACGGATCTGCAGAAACCCGATATGGGACATTTTGAAGCAAGTAAAAATACGTTCCCCTTCTACGAGACCATTAAAGAATAAAGTACTGTAATGACAATCACTGGTGTTTAGTCTAAATTCAATTTGCACAGCGTGCCTAGTCTTTCCAAGTTGATTGATTAAAAGTAAAGAAATTAACTTTGACAGGTAAGCCCAAAAGAGTTAGGTTGAATGAAATAACTTAATGTCATAGAGAAGTTTCTTACAAGGGACACAAGCCAAGGATCTTAGACTTTATCCTCTGACTAGTTTTCGCAAAATAGAATGTTCTTGTATCAGAAAAGAAAGAACACTGCAAAGAACTAAACAAAGTAGTTAAAATCAGACTACATACCATGCAGGATAGTAAAGGAATCTGTGTGGAATATACAATACCTTCAAACAAAAGATCTCACCCCTAAGTCAGATGCTATGGGCAACTCAAGTTTTAAGAAACTGCTTATATAATCAACATATTTACGTATGGCAATTAAATGTGGCATCTAATATGATCCAATATCCTACATTACCTCCAAAGATACTCAAATCAACCAAATACATGAAAGACAGAATGTTGAACACTCGAAATACTCACAGTATCAGGGGACTATTCACTTTTGTCTATCTGCCGGCGTTAACATTTACTTTTTATTTCACATTACATGCATGTATATTTAATAACTAATTAATCCTTTTCAATCTTCATTTTACTTACACTATTAGGATACTTAACACCACAAACCTTAAATCCATATGGCAAATAAACAGCTTTTCATTCCATAGTCGGATTTTAACACTCCGCTAACTTACAGAATTTTCTTTTGGTGTGATACATTTTAAGCTACAATTTATTTTCATTGCATTCATTTTGGATTGAAAATAACTTCTTCATAAAGATATTAAATATGAAAAATATTTTTGCCTTTAACAGCATTCCAGATTAGGTCGTTTTCGGAAATAAACTTGGATGACAGCGCTATTGTCACCCTCTTACTAAGAGAGCCATGTGTACATTTTGTTTGGTGTATGCATTACTGTCGAATTCAAGTATGTTTGTACTACAATTCAAAATCATCTGATAATTATAATGATATCTTGGTGTTTTGTTTATAGTACTTGGCTAATTATCATAGGTCCATATCTACATGAAATCGTCGCATAACTTTTTTACACTCAAATATTTGACAAAAATTCACTCTAACCTGGGAAAACTATTTGTATGTGATATGCTGACCAGAATTTGAACCAATAAATTTAATCACGGTAAGGAACAATGAGGCCGCCGTTATTAGCAGAATACTGTTAAAGGAGGTACGTTGATTTCAATTCTTTTGTACACATTCCTGTCAAATCTAGGCTCTGTACCTAGAATCGAGACCAGCCCATAGCCACTTTCATAGCTGGGTTATATTTGTTACAAGTGTCTGCTTACGGTAGTTTTATTACTAATTGATACGTGACTATTTTTCATATTCACAAATAATTAACCACCAATAGCCTGTTAAGATAAAATTCATCTGACATTGTTAATAACCTGCACCCAGAGGAAATTAAATAGGACAATTGTCCCTATCTAATCCAGTGCTAAATCCTATGCCTCTTAGAGTACGGAATCAGGCTGACAGAAGCTACTACCAAGAATGACATGATACTAAATTTCATCTCTGCTTTACATATTCCTTTCGATTTCACTTTAAATATAATGTCAATTCATCTCCACCATGATGGCTGATTGTTAACTTTATTATTGGTGGCTTTTTGCAATAGTTTTACCAATAATTCACACGTGATGTTGCTATATTCTGAAATGCTATGCCCCATATTACCCAATCTAAATTTAATTAGTTGTTTCTTAGGACCAACTTACGCACGAAAGGAAATTCCAGTGATAAGGGATCAAATTCTGAATAGAATTCAAGGGGTTAGATACAACCTCATTAGACTCAAACTTGGATTTTTTTGGGCATAGAACTACGACAGAGAATAAAGATTACCTGTCGTGAAGGAAGAACTCAATGCACTGCTGTATCTTCAAGTCCACTGCATCCTTCTAGTGGTAATACTGATGGAATTCCTAATTATATGGATGTTCTGGCAGTCCAACCGCCAGATCGTAATATAATGACTTTGAAAATAGGTTTTGCAGGTCATTCGATTGCAATATTCAGAACAGTTTTACTGATACTTATCATTGAAAAGCAAAATATCATAGCTCAGCTTCTTATGAGAAGGTCTCCTATGCATAAGAAAATATGTCAGGTGGTAATATCGCCCCTTGAACCAGTTAACTCCATTCGTATCTATGCTGTACTATTTATTGAAAAAAGATGAATCACAATTGTAAGTATTTATTCGAAAACCAATTAAAGTATTATTAAGCTTCATATTAAGTATTAATTGAAGAAAAAACACGAAACTACTGATGACCTCCATCGACAACACGCACATCACATGGGCGTAGGAGGGAAGGAGGTGGGGGTTGCTAGGGATGGCCTACAGCCCCCATTGTTTTTGCCGAAAATTTACTTTTCTAGGAACTCAAAAAAGATTCTATTATATTAGATTGCATAAATATAGTGGTTTTATAAGAATTATCATTCAAAACTAGTTTCTCGGATAAAAAGTATTAGTTGTCATGTACTTTCATGTTATATATATATATATATATATACACATACAGTATATATATATATATATATATATACATATATATATGTATATATATATATATATATACATATATATATGCATATATATATGTATATATACATATATATATATATATATACACACACACACATATATATATATATATATACTGTATATATATACATATATATATATATATATATATTATATTTACATACGTTTATATATGAATATGTATATATATATATATATATATAAATATATATACATATGTTATCATAAATATATATATATATATATATATATATTCCAAATAAGCAAAATATATTAATACATTAAAGTCTGGATTCTCTTAACGACCTCGGGATCAGAGCCCAAGGCGGAACCGCCCAAAGACTATGATATCGGACCGGCGGGGATTTGAACCCGGTCCGATATCATAGTCTTTGGGCGGTTCCGCCTTGGGCTCTGATCCCGAGGTCGTTAAGAGAATCCAGACTTTAATGTATTAATATATATGGCTTATTTGAAATATGAAAGAAACACGTTTAAATGTGCAAAAAAATTTATCATATATATATATATATATATACTTATATGTCAATATATATATATATATATATATGTATATATATGTATGTATATATATATATATATATATACATATTTATATATATATATATAAATTATATATTATATATATATGTGTATATATATATATATATATATATACATATATATATATATATATATATATGTGTGTGTGTGTGTGTGTGTGTGTGTAATTTCATAAAACACATGAGTATAATCATATTTGTACACATATATGTGCATAATTATTTATATGCATATATACAATATATATATATATATATATATATACATATATATATATATATGTATATATATATATATATATATACATAGATACATAATCATATATACATGCATATAAATACACATACGCACATATATCTATAGATATGATTATATATATATATATATATATATGTATATATATTTATATATATATATATAATAAATATATATATATGTATATATATATATATATATATATATGTATATATATATATATATATATATATGTGTGTATATATATAATATATATATATACATATATATATATATATATATATAACCCAGCAACTGAGGGGGAGCAAGTCAGCCTCAACTTGGTACCGGCCCAAAGCCCAGGTAAATAGGGAGGGTTGGTGGCAAGAAAGGCATCCGGCCATGAAAAATTAGCCAAAACAAATATGGACGATGGAGATTGTGAGATTAGAATTAATGCTAGGGCGTTCCCTGTAGGTGACATGTTAGGACCTCGCCTGATCCCTCCGAAAAATTGGCAAGGGCTTGCCAATCATGGGTGGGCTGTGTTAAAGAGGCAAGCTCAGAGGAAAATATTTGAGGAGAGTATGAGAGCAGTAACTCTTAATGTGGGGACAATGACTGGAAAAGGGGCAAGATCTGGTTGACCTCATGGAGAGAAGGAAGATTGGAGTGCTGTGTGTGCCGGAGACCAGGTGGAAGGAAAATAAGGCAAGAGAAGTAGGCAAAGGTTGTAAGTTTTATTAGAGTGGACCAAATATGGAAGGAAGAAATGGTGTAGGAATAATATTATCGAAAGATTTGAAGGAAAGTTTGATTGAAGTGAATAGGAAAAAAGACAGAATTATGAGGTTCAAGCTGGGACTAGGAGCAACAATAGTCAATGTGGTGTGTCCCTATGACCCACAAACTGGATGTACAGAGGAGAAGGATATATTTTGGGAGGAGATGGACGAGGAGCTTAGAATAATTCCTGCAAAGGAAAGGGTAATTATAGGAGGAGATCTTAATGGCCACTTGGGAATTAGTAGGGAAGGAATAGAGAGAGTGCATGGAGGTTGAGGTGTGGGCGAGAGAAATGATGGAGGAGGATGAGTGACTAATTCTGCAGTGGCTTTTGACCTAGCAAAGATCAACACCTTCTTTGAGGAAAAGATTAACAGATTGATTACTTACAGTAGCAGTGGCAGAGAGAGCCAGATAGATTTTCTGCTGTGTAAGAGAGACCATCTGACGGAGGTAAGAAATTGCAAGGTGATAAATGGGGAATGTGTAGCAGTGCAGCACAGGTTAGTGGTAATTGATTGCAGACTAAAGAATTGTAGAAGTAAAAAGACGAAAATTTACCCAAAGATTAAGTGGTGGAAATTGAAAGAAGCAGAACTGAGAGTCTTGTTTAAGGAAAAAGTGCTGGAAGCAGTAAAGTTACATGTGGATGTACAAGAATGGTGGACCGAGAACAGTAAAATGATTCTAAGGATCGATGAGGAAGTACTTGGAGAGTCATCAGGAAGAAGACCCCCAAATGATATAGAATTGTGCTGGGGGAATGATGTGGTGCAAAACGGGTAAAAACCAAGAAAGAAGCCAAGAAGAAGACAGATCTATGAGAACAAGAGCAGGATAAAGAAAACTATAAGCAGACAAAGAAAGAAGCAAGAAGAGCAGTAGCAAAGGTGAAGGCAGTACATTAAATGAAGTCTATAAAGAGATGGAAACACCAGAAGGAGAGAAGAAAATATCACGAATTGCCAAGGCCCGAGATGCTGCATCTAAAGACCTGACGCAGATAAGGCAAATAAAAGATAGCAATGGTATAGTTTTAGCAGAAGAGAATGAAATTAAAAGAAGGTAGGAAACTTATTTTGAGGGACTATTAAATGAAGAGAACCCAAGAACAATATTTGAAGATGGACTCCCAAACGAGGCAGTTAACATAGGAGTGATTAGATGAGAAGTAGAACAAGCAGTAAAGAAGATGAAAAATAGCAAAGCTGCAGGACCGGATAATATACCAGTAGAGGTATGGAAGAGTCTTGGAAAGGAAGGCATAGATATCTTGTGGGACCTGATGCAAAAGATCTTCAATCTGGAAAAGGTGCCAGAGAAATGGAGAGGAAGCCTAATCATCCCCATCTATAAGGGGAAGGGAGACATCCAGGAATGTGGCAACTACAGAGGCATAAAGTTGATAAGCCATACTAGGAAGATATAGGAGAAGATCATTGAGAAGAGACTCAGAGATGAAACATCAATTGGTGAGGAACAATTTGGATTCATGCCTGGAAGAGCGACTGTAGATGCAATATTTGCTTTGAAGCAGATGAAAGAAAAACATCGGGAGAAACAGAAAGGATTACATATGGTCTTTATTGACATGAAGAAGGCATACGATCGAGTACCACGTCAGGAGCTGTGGAGATGTATGAGAGAAAAGGAAGGCCCTGAGAAATACGTAAGAATCACCCAAGATATGTATGAGACGGCAAAAGCAAATGTTAAGAGCAGTAAAGGCTTAACAGAAAGTTTCCCAGTAAATGTGGGACTACATCAGGGCTCTGCATTGAGCCCTTACCTATTTGATCTGGTCATGGATGTAGTAATACAAGGTATTAGAGATCAGCCTCCTTGGTGTATTCTTTATGCTGATGATGTTATACTGTGTAGCACTAAGCGAGAGGTAGTAAAAGAGAAACTGGAGGAGTGGAGAAGAGAAATGGAAAATAGAGGATTGAAGATCAGCAGGAAAAAGACAGAGTATTGGAGATTGAAAAATGGGGAGAATGGGGAAGTTAGTTTACAAGGAGAGAGATTGAAAAGCGTTGAAAATTTCAAGTATTTAGGATCAACAGTTTCAGAGGTTGGTGATCTGGGAGCAGAAATAAACCAGAGAATACAAGCAGGATGGAAGAATTGGAAAAAAAAGTGTGTGGAGAACTATGCGACAAGAAAATAAGGGTTAAGTTAAAAGGTAAAGTACACAGGACAGTTGCAAGACCGGCAAAGATGTATGGAGCGGAGACGTGGGCAATAAAGAAGAAAGAAGAGAAAAAGCTGGATGTGGCAGAGATGAGAATGTTGAGATAGATGTGTTGGGTGACAAGAAGAGATAAGGATATGGAATGAGGTAATTAGGGGTACCACGAGAGTTAGAAAACTATCAGATAAGATCCAAGAAAATAGACTGAGGTGGCATAGTTATGTCATGAGAAGAGATGAATAGTATATTGGGAGAAGAGTGATGGAAATGGAGGTACAGGGAACGAGAAGGGGAGGGAGACCAACGCGAAGGTGGATGGACTGTATCAAGGATGACCTTCGATCAAAGGGATTAACCGGTGATGAAGTGTGGGACAGAGGCAGATGGAGAACGCTGGCCAGAAAGATCGACCCCACATAAAAGTGGGAAAAGATGCAGACAAAGAAGAATATATATATATATGTATATATATGTATGTATATATATATATATATATATATATACATATATATATATATATATATATATCTATATATATATATATATATATATCTATATATATGTAATATATATATATATATATATATACATTATGTAAAGTTAAGTGAAATATACTACTATGAAATATCTTACATCTGTTATCAAATAATGCGTTAGGCCATCTTCAGCTTTGTCTCTTTACGTGCCTTTTATTGCTTTCTTTACTTTTACTGTTACTCTCGGTACCGGCTCAGGATTTTCATTATTTCTATTGGCGAAGTTATTTCTTATATCAATATTTTATAGCATTGTATAGAAATCCTCTGCAATTTTTATCACTTCATTTCTTTGTTGATATACCCATTTTCATCCGTTAAATTAAATATCTATTGGCACCTTTTTCCAAGTTTCATATTCATTAACTTCATACTGCTTCCTTTCTTTCGTGTTTCTCCAGTTTTGCTCTGATTGTGTTTACGAATTTCTTGTATTTTTTTTATTTGTTTATTTTAGGTAACTTGGATTTTATACTCATTTCCAGTTTTTTCTTGATTAGAGTTTTTGTGTTTTCTGATAGTTTTCCTTTATTTTATTTTGTAATTTTTCCACCGAACTTTTGTGCTGATTCCAGTAAAAAAAATGTCAAATTACTGTTTATTTCTTTATTCCTTTTCATGTCATCACGTAGCTAGGAGTACCTATTTTGTATTGCTAAACTGAATTCAACTTTCTTTTATCTCATAATTCTATGATCGCTTAACTTTAGTCTACTTACCACTGTTACATATTTAACTAAATCAACTTTTTCACTAAGAATAAAATCTATATCGTTTTTCTTTTCTAAATTTTGGCTTCTCAATGTACATTTTCTATGTTTATTTTTTTTTTAATAAAAAAATTCTTCATGATTATTAGATTCTTTTTTAGAACATTTTACAAACCTGTCTCCCATGATTCTTGTACCAACTACAAATTTACATCTAGATGATTCATTTTATTTCTTTTGACATACCTTACACAGAAATCACCCAAAACAATTGCAAATAGAGTCCCTTTTTTCAAGATATCTTCAGATCATGAAAAGCCTCTCTTCCTCCCTCTGTATTGGTTGTTGTTGTTAAATACATTTGAATGATCTTCATTTCATACTTTTTATTCACTTTGATAATCAATCCTGCAATTCAATCACTGATACTGTAAAATTCTTCCATGTTACCAGCACGATTTTCATTAATAAAAAAACAATCAAATTAAACTACCCTCTATTAATTCTATTTAATATTCCCTCTTTCTTCTAATTTCTCTCAACCTTACCTTATCCCAATTAATCTTCTAGTTACACAGCAAGATCTTCCCTAGACAGGGTCCTGACATTGTACGGTGCGAGGTTCAGTTTCCAAAAGTAGACTTTTTCATTCCCCCCCACACACATATATATGGATGTATGTGTGTATAATATATATATATATATATATATGTATATATATAAATATATATATATATATATATATATTACACACAAACGCACACACACGCATACACATACACACATTTATATATATATATATATATATATGTGTGTGTGTGTGTGTGTATGTATGTATATTTATATACATATTTATAAGTATAGATATATGTATGTATATATATATATATATATATATATTTATATATATATATATATTTATATATATATATATATATATATATATATATATATATATATATATATACATATACATATATATATATATATATATATATATATATATATATATTATATATATATATATATATAGTGTGTGTGTGTGTGTGCGTGTGTGTGTGTGTGTGTGTGTACATATGTATACATATATAAATGTACATACATATATTTACATATGCACATAAATATATATATATATATATATATGTATATATATATGTACATATATATATCATATATATAATATATATATATATATATATATATATATATGAATTTTATATAGTTTTGCTAATTGGAGGTCATTTTAAAAACCTTGTTTTCTCAAGACCATTGCAGTATTATCAAATCTATGAATATTTTGAAGTCCCCCTCCTTATACCTTATCACCATAGTTTAAAACCAAAGACAGATAGCCTAATTATCCATTAAAACATCATATAATTGTCTTCTATAAACTAGAAATTAGACGGAATTAAAAGTATAAACGCCGTTAACAAATTAAAGATAAAATTGGAACTGAAAAATAAATGATAGATAAAATAAACCACAAGTTAAACAAAGTAGGCTTAGAAAACTTATAGCCCTAACGTTATCGATATTGGGAATGAGTTTAGAGAAAAGAATCAACATCGTCTTCATGATTTTGGTAAATGCATCAATTAGGCCTGCTGGTATCTCATGAAGATCATTGTGTACGAATTTTAATTATTCACATAAAATTCATCCAGAAATATGATTTTGTGGTTGCTATAATCACCTGTCAGATGCCAGAAAATTGTATCTAAAGTTATCTCCTAGTGAAAATTTTCTGGGGGATGACTCCCAGCAGCCCCCTCGTCGGTAACTTCTCAAAATTTATCCCGCCCCTTCTAAAAAGACGCTCCTACGCCCCCGCATCATAGTCTCAGAAAAAAAGTTGGTCATTTCTTAATATTAGCTCAGCTTGTATGAATATAGAACTATACTACAATGGCCGCCATGGCATTGTTAGTTTTACTCGAGAAAGCTTCGCTTTCTAGAATACTTTGAAAGTTTTATTATAGATGGGAAACTTTAGTTAAATATTCATTTAAACACATTACAATTCAAGAATAGCTCCCATCCGTGACATTGTTAGTGTAAAGGTCATTACTAAAACAAACATTAGAACGAATAACTTTTTGTCAAACTATTTTTGGCACCGTATCGGTGTGGTAAATTTTGAACATGAAATGCAATTTAACTTAACTATGATCAAACTTTGTAATTAACATATTCACTGAGACCAGACTAACAAAAACGCTAGCGGGCAATTTTCTTCCAAATGGGCTTGATATTTTTATCCACACATCCTTATAGTTTTATGACATTGCCAATGTACTATTGAAAATACGTGCATCTTTTTACTACAGATACCACAAAAGATATGCCGATGGCTTTTTACGCTAAAGGAAACTTTCCTCTACATTTTTCTATCATGGTATGGTATTGGCATACTCATGTTATCTACATAACTTGGGGAAATTGAAATAATGCAATACTGCCTAATATGGCCTCTAAAGCTTCCTTAATTCTAGAAAAAAATGACAGTTTTTTTCAAGCCACTTAGCATAATAGATGTAATGAGCAATATCAATCATCGAAATTAATTTATTTATTCCACAGCACTGAAAATTTTGCATATAAATGCTTCGATAATGGATATTGTGACCTTATTGACAGGGCCTAAACCAGCTTGCAGTAAACCTTTTTTAACTTTCATTAATTACATTTTAAACTAAACCTCCTTGATCTAAAGGGATTTTACAACATAAATTTTAGATTTATATGTTACATTTTTTGTACATGTAATGATCATTAGTGTGACATAACCCAATATGTAGTCCCAGCAGTGTATTGAATTCTCCTTCCCTAGGTAAGAAATATAGAAAATACCTTCTGATTCATTATCTATTTTAGTCTGAAATGGTTTATCAAATTTCATGTGGCATGGCAAATTATGAAAAGTTGTCAGTTATTTCCTAAAAGTAGGACAACCGAATAAAACACCATTTTAACCTGGGAAGAAAATAATAGAACCGTAAGGCGTACGCCTGTGCAAAATACGTTTAAATTTAACTTGAATGATATTTGTCCCTGAGAGTGCATTTAGCACCCGAATATACTCTAAAGAATAACTGAACTATAGTGCTTTCTGAAGCAAGTAAAGCACCTACCTAACGACTTGAAAATGGCAGATATGGATTCAGTTATTGATGGACTGGGGATCAAGACATGCTCAAGTTTTTTTTTTTTTTTTTTTTTTTTTTTGTCTGGAACAACACTATCCTTGTGAGCTTGGGATGTATTTGTGGGAGCCTATAGGTCTACCTGCTGAGTCCTCAGCACCCATTGCTCTACCCTCCCTGGTCCAAGTTTTGGTGGAGAGGGTGTTTGGGCCCTTTTCCTCTGCCATTCATGAAAAACGTTTAAACTTAATATTTGGTATCACTTTCACTGTTGTACTCAATGTCCTTTAATTTGATTTTTGATGTTTTCAACAGCGCCATTTCTCGGATGCCCCAGATACATAATTTAAGAATCACTTTCCAGAAATGTAATTCAATGTACACCTATTACATTATTATCTCTGTAAGGGATGTTACCATACTGACTCCTATGTAAAAAAAAATATATATAAATATATATATAAAAACTAATTCCTCTTTGTTTCTACTCAACAGAAATCTACTTGTGGTGAAGGAATCAGCTCTGTTTCGATAATTCCATGAACTCTTTATGTAAATCGACTGTTGTTCCTTTTTAACAATAGCATTCTTAATGTGATCAGAAGAGAAGTTTTAGCAGCTTCAGTTTTTCAATGTATATCACCAGAGTCATTTCGGATTAACTAAAGAAACTCTAAATCTCGGGGTTCTTCCCTTACAAGTTTTATTTTGACGTTTGATTGAACACTGAGGAAACTGATGATTTTCATGTTATTGTTAACTCTCATAAGTTCAACTAATACAAAAAAGTACATCTTTTCCCCGTCAAAATCCAAATTTTAAGGTATTTTTGTAAAGATGTGTTAATTATTAAAAACAATTAACAATGAGAAGATTTTCCCCTAATTAAAAAAGAGCAGCAAAACGAAAAAAGACAATTAATGTTATTCCAGATATTCTAAAGGAATTATGAAAAGAGGAAAATGTTTCTTCATTTTCAAATAATTTTGACAGAAATTACGTGTCTATTTCATATCACAGAATCCTTCCTGAAACTCTCAAAAAGATAAATTCTTTGCTGGGTAACTGAACCATTCACAGTGCAAATTTACATATCATGGGTGGCTATAGAGCTTTCATAAATTCTAGGATTATCACTGTCATTTTTTATTCCCTATTCAATTCTCACATTTGCTTTTTCTCTTGGGATGAAAATTCATGCTAATACCTATTTGGCACTCTTTTTTTTTTATTACTTAATATATTTCTATCCGAAATTCCTTCTGCTTCATTTATACCCATTTTTTCATGGTAATAGGTATCCTACTAAATAAAACACAAATGTATATAAACATATTTTCTGGGTGAATAGCTTCTTAAGCCCGATGCACCCATCACTTACTGACCACATTCGTGATTAATGATAATTTTCTTGGTTTGTTGTATATCAAGTTAGTTATCATGTAAGAATACTGACTCAGTGGCTTTTATTAGCCTTAATCGCGCCAGATTATTGACGATCGTTCAAAGAAATCACTCAAAGCAGATGGAAAGTTCTAGTGACCCTAGAACTAAACCTTTTATATTGTACTCTTAAACATGTCAATGCTAAACATAACATTAGAAATTACTTTATTCCCTAACGAGTTAGTGAGATGTACCTTTAAGCTGTGTGTATAGAGCTAAAATCCATGCTATGACACTCCTTCTGGTGTCAATTTTAAACATATCACGTGTTGCATTGGCCGTAAAAATATCCGCTAACAATAAAGATTATTAATATGTATACCTGGCAATTTACGTCGTCGATAAACTATATAGAAATATAGAAAATAATCTAATAATTTATTCTTCAAATTGTTATCATTTGCAATACAATACTTGAATATACTATCAGGTTCACCGTACCATGTAATTTACATAAAGTTATAAACATTAAGAAAGTACTGAGGTAAAAAAACTTGTAAGTTTTGCGTAATTTATAAGATATTGGGGTAGATCACCCATTTATGCTTACTAATGAACTCTCTAGTTATAATGAGCTCAAAATGCAGCTGTGTGCCTTAGCCAGCATTGAAGAACTAAATTTTTCATACACAGCTGTATACTGTAGCATATATTCACAATGTCTTTTTTATGACATGTATATGTATATATGTATATATATATATATATATATATATATATCTATGTGTATATATATATATATATATATACATATATATATATATATATACATATATATATATATATATATATGTGTGTGTGTGTGTGTGTGTGCGTGTGTATGTGCGTGTGTGAGATATAGATGGATATGCGTGTATGGGAATAAGGATATGTTTGAGTTATTTTTAGATGTGTCTGTGAATATGGACACATTATATCCATATGTGTGTATGTA
The DNA here is from genome assembly GCF_036898095.1 of Palaemon carinicauda. NCBI lineage: Eukaryota > Metazoa > Arthropoda > Malacostraca > Decapoda > Palaemonidae > Palaemon > Palaemon carinicauda. The sequence goes on along the minus strand of NC_090726.1, from coordinate 71,709,624 downwards.
GACATCTATATAATTAAGCAAAAACTTCAGCAAAGGATATTTTCTCTAATTTAGGAATAATTCATATCCAAAGGGTATCTACTGTATATGTTGTAAATGCATTTACCTTAGCCAGTACTCAAACACCTAACATTCGATCTTCATGAAAACATAACTGCTGACTTATCAAGTCAGCTTTTTCGCTGGAAAGCCAAATAGCTTTGGACAAGGCAGTATTTGAAACTTAATATGAAAACTTTTCTGCAGAGGATCCTTGTTAAGTATAATATGTATGTCTCTCTCTCTCTCTCTCTCTCTCTCTCTCTCTCTCTCTCTCTCTCTCTCTCTCTCATGGCACTTTCTCGGACTGGACAGAGGAAAAAAAAGGGCCTGTTGTTGAAACTAAGAATGCTTCTGTTTATCTAAGCAGCAAATTGAGTACCTATTTGTTAGCCGACCGTTACGTCTCGTTGCTACTTGATAAAGGAAAATATATATAAAGGGAAGGAAGTTGATGTGTGCATGTCTCCATGAAAGCAACACTTATAAACCACAATGTAATCCTCACTTTCGTAGGTGAAAGCAGTCAGAAGATAATCTCTCTCTCTCTCTCTCTCTCTCTCTCTATCTCTCTCTCTCTCTCTCTCTCTCTCTCTCTCTCTCTCTCTCTCTCTCTCTCTCTCTCTCTATATATATATATATCTATTTATATATATATGTATATATATATATATATATATATATATATGAAAACGGTGCAGTGAGGGAGGGAATGAAAAAAAAACCAATAAATGAAAAGTAATGGAAAAAAATATAAAGACTTTTCAACAGAAAAACAATTGCATTAGGTATGAAATTCTTTGGTTCCACTGATTCAACCGCCATATTAGAAACTTCATTCCATAATCTGGTCACAACAACAATAAAACTTCTAAATACTGTGGAATATTGTGCCTCATGATAGAGGAAGCAAATCTTTCATAAGTAACTGTATACTTAGCACTTTGTGCAAGATGGTAAAATCTGGAAATATCTGAAAGCAAAGAATGGTCAGAATTTTGAAAAATCTCACGCAACATAAGTAAAGAAGTAAATGAACGAAGAGGCCTGAGATTAATATCTAGATCAGTATTAAGGAACTTGATAGTCTGCAAGTTTTTCTCCAACAAGATAAGAAGTTCAGAGTGTCAGCATCTGAAGACCAGACAGGAGAACAATGAAGGAATTCAAACTTTTTCTCAGCATAGATTGACCACCGAAAATTTCTTAAAGACTCTCATTAAGTCAGGGTTTTTGTGAAACTGGAGAAGAAGCCAATCCGGAGGCAAATATAAATTATCTCCTCCTAAGGCCTCGCTATTAGTCTTCAAGTATAGGTGTTCATGGATCACTCTGAACCTATACATATATATATATATATATATATATGTACATATATATATATATATATATATGTGTGTGTGTGTGTGTGTGTGTGTGTGCATATATATATATATATATATATATCAGTACTATGAACTTAACTCGTTTTTTATTTCAAACACTTTCGGATATCATTATTTTTCTTTTAGTACCAACAGAGAATTTAATCTCCTTCTTCCCTTTCCTTTGATATTGGCGAATAAGAGGAAGACAGATGCGTAAACAGATTTAATCAAAGAGCCCAAAAAGTTTATCGCCAAGGATATGTCACAGGAAAATTGGGTGACATCTGCCCGTTTTTTGTAACTCGGCAGTGAAGCAAATTTATTGAATATCGATGGGAAACGAAATTTAACTCTAGTAATTTCCCTGAAAATATCTCCTAATGAGTCATTTTAACGTAATGCTTATATTTTCAAATTAATATACAGCAAATGATACCGTGGAAAGCTTAGCCGATTGTTGGGAGAGAAACGTGCTAGATTTTATACGGATTTGGTGCAGTTTCTAGTTTGAAACAATTGAAGTTAATTTGTTTTAATCCCCAGACAGGATTTCATTGTTGTATCTGGCGAGGATTAAATCCCAATCCGACTGAAGGCCAAGTTGGGTCAGGCAAGGTAACAAACAGCTCTTTCCACATGCTGATTCTCTTCAGTTCTATAAAGCTTTTACAGAGTTCAACTTTTGGTCCAACTTAATGCTATTTTCTTCTTTTTAATTGGCTTTTCTTTGCATCGCTTGTTTATTGTTTATTTTTATTACTGTTTTTTTTTTTATTTCTTTACAAAACCTTAACCCTTTGTCTTATATTTTTATCATAGCTTCAATTCCTATATCTTCTTTTTCATCTAATCTAAGTATCAATAATTTTACAATGATATTTATTGAACTTTCTCAAATTTAAGTTATCTAGACCCTGACAGTTGTGGCAGGTTTCTTTCTGTTTTCATTTCAAAGGTTATTCCGTCAGTGGTGTAAAATTCACGGGATTTTTCTTCACGAAATAAAATCTGGTAGAAAATCTCAGATACAAACTGAGAGAGCATTGCGTAGTAGAGCAGCCCTTTGATAGTCCCTTAAATAAAAATCCTGTTCACACTGGCAATTCCTCCGTCGTTGTTTCAACTTCTCTTTTCTCATTTCAATTTCGAGCTTACACGCCTCCATCCACATGCACGAAATATTCAAATTGTCCAACATCCTTTAGATGCAAAGTGTTACCATTATTTTCTGTTAAATAAATTAATAAAACTATTTGATGGTCACATTTATAACGATTCCTTCGATTCCAAGGTTTTATTCTTTAAAAAGGAAAAAGATTATTAATAAAATATTATATATCATCACTAATTTTCCCCTATCAGAAGAAGACTTTTTATTATATTTTTATATAAAGGTGACTGTGAGATCAAGAGAGAAAAAAAAACACTACAAATAATCATTCTACGTAAAAATAAAGCTGAAGGGAGATTTTTATGTGTATACCCTCCTTTTGGAAGATTAAAACAAGATTATATTTTATTTTTGACCATTAATACTCGTATCACTATAGCCATACAACTACAACCCTTTATTCATATATATTTAAGGGCTTGAGAGTTACCTCGTCGAGGCTCTCCCGTTTTTTATGATGTACAATTGTTTTACCGGAGACAAACACTCACCTCTACATTGTTCTCACACCGCCTCTCTCAAGACAAAAACCTACAGAATAGGAGTTCTGTTCACGCGCACCTTAGAACTTCACTTACGCTTGTGAATCTGACCAGCCGGCCCTTTTATTGTCTTACCAGACTTTTGCTATATCAGCTTTCATTAAAAGGTTTGCGGAACTCTTAAGTGCAGGATTTACGTAACTTTAAGTGTGAGGTGTTGTTGATACATCAAAGATGCATGAATATAATTTCATTAAAACAAAGAAGATATATGCCTTTACAATATTCTAACAGATCATTGGTTCTTAAATGCAGAGAAAATAGAAGGCATCCAACAACACGACAAGTGATAACAATGGTGTAAAAGAAATTATAACGAATAGTATCTCTGTAATTTAGCCTGGGATGAGTGTTAGGAATAAGTTACTAACAGTTGTATAAGGTTACAGAATCTTTCAACTCCTTATTTTGCACGTACAATCACCTCTCTCTCTCTCTCTCTCTCTCTCTCTCTCTCTCTCTCTCTCTCTCTCTCTCTCTCTCTCTCTCTCTCTCTCTCGAGTACTGCAATGTGATTTGGTACCCACACTACCAAAAGGATATTGCGCAAATAGAGAGTGTACAAAGGTCCTATACTGCTAGAATAGAAGAAGTTAAGGACCTTGACTACTGGGAAAGACTGCAAATTTTAAAACTATACAGTCTAGAAAGGAGAAGAGAACGCTACATGATAATACAAGCATGGAAGCAATTAGAAGGAATTACTGAAAACATCATGGAGCTAAAAATATCAGAAAGAGCAAGCCAAGGTAGATTAATAGTGCCAAAAAATATACCAGGAAAACTAAGGAAGGTGCACAGGACATTAATCCACTACGCACCAGCATCGATAATGCAGCGACTATTTAATGTGCTGCCAGCTCATCTAAGAAACATATCAGGAGTGAGCGTAGATGTGTTTAAGAATAAGCTCGATAAATACCTAGGATGCATCCTAGACCATCCAAGACTGGAAGATGCAAAATACACCGGAAGATGCATTAGCAACTCTCTGGTGGATATACGAGGTGCCTCACACTAAGGGACCTGGGGGAACCCGAACAAAAAAATAAGGCAATAAGGTAAGGCTCTCTCTCTCTCTCTCTCTCTCTCTCTCTCTCTCTCTCTCTCTCTCTCTCTCTCTCTCTGTTAACACTTACCTTCAATTTCTGTCCCATATTAAGCCACCTTCGCCCAAACGATAATACAAGATAAATGCTAAAAAGGAAAACCAACATTGCAAAAAAGTTACACCTATATGCGTTTACTACATCAGTCATTTTTTCATCTTACTCATTTTGCGCTTTACTCTTCCCATCCTTTGCCATATTTTGATTTAAGATATGAACTCTGAAAATCATTCGACAAAAAAGTTATGGCATTTTAGGAAACGATACTATATTCGCTATATCGCTTGTTAATGTCATATCTGATTCTTTGCGGGGCATCAAACCTTGCCCCCCCCCACCCCCCCTCGACACCCTGATAAATCTTAAACAGGATTTCCATTATCTTCAGCATATCATGGAATTCACAGGCTAGCTTCATCAGTACTTTCCATTCTACTAATCTTTTGAATCCAAGATGTGTCTGCACCCAACATATTCATTAACCGCTGTAGAACACCGGAGAGGGGTTCACTCTCTCGGCTAAAGTTCTAAGTTATTGGCGTGTAGGTCTTGAAACTCACGTCTTTTATAATTAGATATATTGAAGAGTACAACTTGTATATCGGACGAGGTTTTAGCTGCAAACAATAAAAAAAACAGCTCGTCAATACGAAAATACAGCAATGGTACAGGATTACATTAATTGCAATGGGGTTCATTACAATACATAAATACAAGTCAATAAAGAAAATACAGCAATGGTACAGGATTACATTAATTTCAATAGGGTTCATTATAATAAATAATAGACTTACATTTTTTCCCAACGCCAATTCTGTTTCAAGTTTAGTTCAAAGAACATTCACAGGTGGTACCGTTAATCTCCTGTGAGTGATTAGTTATCGAGCCAAATGTGTGATTTTTCCTTCACACACAGAGAGACACTCCTAAATCACCGCATCAGTCAACACAGCAAGCTGAGCGCAGAGATGCTCACACCACAGCGGACAGCCATACACTGCCAAGGTCCGGGGCCGTGACGTCACTCTCTCTAGCGCAAGAAGACCCTCTGAGCCGACCAATCATGGAGCTAGACCATCCCTCTGCCCATATAAGGTTATGTTTTCGGAGCTTAGAGTTGGTCCTGGAGAACGTAATAAGGGAAACTAAATTAATCCTCATGGTTAACAAAGAAAACAAAACATTTCTTGGAAATACGTTATGGCGTATCTTACACCGCCCCCTATTTGGTCATGGGCTAAATTTTTCCGTAGATACGGCATCACTTGGGTTACTTCATTCAAATGACCTTGCTATATTTTCAACTCAAATAATAAATTCAATATTTACAAAATGTAGCGAGCAGCGCTCGGCGTACGCTCATTACACCTCATATACATCACTTTATATCATCGCCTTTATCATTTTCCAAGAGAAGGCACAGTTTCAGCATGGGCCTTCTGAACGCGCCGTTCTCAGTCTTGATCAAAGCTTGATGTACGCGACCGTCAGCGCTCCGAGTGTCCTCCATGACTTTCACTAGAGGCCAGCTGCCTCGGGGAAGCCGCTCGTCCAGTGTTAGAACGACGTCACCGACATTGATGTCACGCTTTGGGACTGACCACTTTTGGCGCTCCTGGAGCAGGGGGAGATACTCCTGTATCCACCTGTGCCAGAATTTGTCAGCAAGGAACTGTGCCTGTCCCCATCGCCTCATGTGGATGTGAAGGGATCGGGTGACCCTTTCAAAGTTAGGATCATGTTAGGCGTGAGAGGGGCAGGGCAGTTCGGGTTGTCGTTGATCTTCATCAGAGGTCGGGTATTAATGACAGCCTCCACTTCGCAGAACAGAGTGCGAAGCGTTTCGTCAGTCGTGACTTGTTGGAGACAGGCCGCTGTGAGGGCTCTTCGGACGGACCTGATCAGACGCTCCCACACTCCGCCGAAGTGTGAGGCATGTGGTGGATGAAAGTTCCACTCTATGCCTCGGATCGTGAGTGTGTCTCTGATTTCTCCTTCATTGAAGTGCTGGAGAGCTTCTCTTAGCTCTCGTTCCGTGGTCACAATGTTGGTCCCGTTGTTGGACCATATTCTCTTGATAGGCCCCCTGCGAGCGACGAAACGCCTGATGGCATTGACGAAGGAGTCTTGTTCCATTGTATCGATCACTTCCAGGTGGACTGCTCGCGAGGTAAGGCACGTAAAGATAGCGCCCCAACGCTTCAATGTGGACCTTCCTTGCTTCACTAAGAATGGTCCGAAGCAGTCCGACCCAGTGTTATAAAAGGGGGGTTCATCTGGACAAAGCCGATGGGATGGCAGTTCAGCCATCACCTGAACTACAGGACGATGACTTAGTCTGCGACAGACCAAGCATTCTCAAATGACAGTCTTGACTATCGCATTTCCGCAGACGATCCAGTAGTTTGTCCTTAACTGGGTCATCAGGTGGTTCTGGCCACAATGGCCGCAGGACTCGTGCGTGGCTCTCACCATAAGCTTGACGGCCAGAGAACTGCTGGTTAGGATGATCGGATGCTTGGCCGTATCTGCCAGTGTTGATTTTTGCAATCGACCACCAACGTGGAGCAATCCATCCTCGAGAAATGGTCTCAGCTTGATTAATTTACTAGACCTCTTCAGCGATCTTCCATTCTTCGAGAGGGTGCTTAACTTTTCTTCATACTCTTGCCTTTGGGTCAGTCTCCAGATCAAATTCTCCGCGGTACGCAGCTCCACACTTGAGAGTGAGTCGCCGCTGTATGGCCGAGCCTTCTGCGTGTGGCGGATAAATCTTGTCATCCACGCGACGGTCCTGACAAACTTCAACCAAGAGGAGAATCTTGTCGCTATTGATTCAATGAATGTTGGTTCTTTCTTCATTATATCGAAGACGGGAGAAGTCTTCACTTCGACGTCTGGATCAAGCTCTCCTCTGACCATGTCTTCGGGCATGGTTGGCCAGTGCGTTTCGTCCATCTTGAAAAAATCTGGTTCTGAAAACCACAAAGATGACTGGAGGAAGTCACCGACGGAGAGGCCACGTGACGCGAGGTCTGCTGGGTTCACAGTAGTATTGATGTATCTCCACGCCCTAATGTCGGATGTATCCCTAATGAGATTGACCCTATTGTCTACGAAGGTCTGATACCTCGCAGTCGGATTTCTGAGATATTTCAGCACTGACGTGCTATCAGTCCAGAAGACTGATGGGGCCAGTTTCAGATCGAGCCCAGTCTTCACCTTTGAGTCCATCTGTGCAGCGATAGCAGCCGCTGTCAGCTCAAGACGAGGGATGGTGGTCCTTTTCAGAGGGGCGACTCTCACCCGTCCTATGATGAGAGTGCAATGAATCTTTCCGTTGACACCAACTACACGCAAGTAAAAGACTACACCAAAGCCTGTCTGACTTGCGTCTGCAAAGTGGTGCAGCTGAAGGGTGTCAACATCTCCGAAGTCTGGTGGTATGAAGGACCTTCGCAGTTGAAACTCTTCCAGTTGTGGCAACTGTGCGAGCCAGGTCTTCCATCGAACAAGTTCATCAGCAGACATCTCCTCATCCCACGAGAGCTTCCTTTTGCATATTTCTTGCAACAGGATCTTCGCGATCAAAGTGACTGGGGATAAGTAGCACAAGGGGTCGTAGATCGATGCAACAATAGAGAACACAACACGTCGGTTGAAAGGCCTGTCTTTAAGGACGATTCTGAACGTGAACACGTCTATGCTCATATTCCAATGGATCCCCAGGGCTCGTTCAGTCGGCAGCTCATCATTATTCAAGTCTAGGACAGCCACAGAATCGTCTCGTTTTTCTCCCAGGATCGCAGCTAGAATTCGCTTGCTGCTGGAGGTCCAATGGTTAAGACGGAAACCTCCATCCCTGCACAGGTTGATCAGATCTCTAGTCAGTTTGATGCATTCTTCCTCATCGTCCATCACCTTCAGGAGGTTGTCGACGTAGAAGTTGCGACGTATAGAGTTAAAAGCTTCTTCGTTATAATTGCTTCCGAAGTCCAGGGCTGTTTTGCGTAAACAGAAGTTAACGACGCTCGGCAATGATCTTGCGCTAAAAACGTGGGACGTCATTCTGAAGACTTGCAGTTCTTTGCTGGTGACACCTTCTGGCCACCAGAGGTACCTCAGGCAGTCTCTCTCCTCTTCAGGTACCTTCACCTGAAGGAACATCTCCTGCACATCTGCTGTGATGGCATGTTGACCCTCTCTAAAATGCAGGAGAACACCCGTCAGGCTATTGGTGAAGTCGGGGCCTTACATCAGATGTTCGTTGAGAGATGTTCCTCGGTGCCTTGCCTTCAGATCGAAGACCACTCGGTCTTTCTGTTTGACAAGAGGCCTGACAGAGTGGTGCTGCATGAGCCATACACGCCCGTCCTTCCTGTCTAGCTGACTTACAGGAACCCTTTCGGCGTAGCCCTTATCAGTATATTTCTCCATCTGAGCTACATAGGATGTCTTGCAAGCTTCGTCGTTGTCTAGTCTTCTTTTCAAGCTTCGGGCTCATCGAATTGCCATATTCCTATTATCAGGTAGAGGAGTAGAGTCCTTGAATGGCAGCTTGGCCACGTATTTTCCATGTCGATGCTGTGTTGTGTTATTCAAGGTGACCAAGAATCTCTTATCCTCTAGGGAATCTTCCAATCTGGAGAGGGATTCCTTTTTGAAGAAATCTTGATTAAAATGACTCTGCAGTAGCTCTGTCAAGTCTTGAGGGTCAAATTTTCAATGAACATGATGCACGGGTGAGACCTGCGATGCAGACCGGTCTCCAGTAGGACCGAAAGCCACCCAACCAAGCTTGGTTAGGTAGGCGGATGGCTCGTTGGCAGTGCCTTGGCGTTGCTCCAGAATGACTCGATTCAGGGTGTTGTCTAACCGGATCACGAGCTCGACCTGTTCATGGTACGTTGGCATGCTTTGCAGCTCTACCTCTGCCATGTGTGGCCATCTCTTCATTCAGTCCGAAGGCATTATGTAGTCCGTTGACACATTAATTTTGTCAGTAACAAAGACTTCTTCCACTCGTTCTTCCTCCTCACCTCCGTTGATGTTACTAAGGGTTAGTTGGACCACTTCCTTGCAGGCGAACGTACCGGCCTCTTTCACCATAGTCTGGTTGCAAGGCCTTCCCGTTACACCCAGCCGATCTATTAGGCTCCTTGCGGCTAACGTGGGTGCGGCTCTTCCATCTATGAAGCCGATCGTAGTGCACATTCCGTTCACCACGACTAGGATGAGCTTCAACATTGTACGACCATCCGGTCGTCGGTCAGTGGGCATGGTGTGTACATGCCCCATCATCGCAGGAGTCCCAGCCTCTGGAGAGGTTTTGGTGTTAGTTCTATCAGGCGGTGCATTGCTAGTCATCCCGGCCCCCGCTTTAGGCTTGTCAGATGTCTTGGACACAGTTGCTCTCTTGGAGTTTGCACTGTCCCTTAGAGGGGTTTTCTTCACATAGTGCAAGAGCGTGTGATGCGTCCCCAAGCCGCACTTGACACACGTGGTTTCTTCTTCACAGGCTTCGTGATTGTGCGCGACGTTTAGGCATCTAAAGCAGAGTTTGGCATCCAACACAGCATTCCAGCGGTCATCCAAATTGAGGCTTTGGAATCGGTGGCACGACTGAATTCCGTGCTTATTTTTCTTGCAGTATACGCAATATATCCCATTGTCGGAAGGAGAGCTGTGGTGAACAGGCAAGGCTTTAGCTTTGATCGGCTTGCTCGTACCCTCAGGTTTGCCCTTGGTTGGACGACGGTCGCACTCTTAGTACTTCAGTTCTTTAGCGACCAGTACCTGTCTCTCCACAAAGGTGATCAGGGCTGGAAGCTTGTGTTCATGTTCCAGGTACTTGGAGACCCATCTTACCCGACGAGGGTGAGGGAGCTTTTCCACTATCTTTCTCATATTTTGTTGCAGCTCAATTCTAGTGTAATTTGCACCCAGTGCTGCCTTCACCTTCTTTAGGTAAGAAGCGTAGTTCATTAAACCTTCGCTATCACCTGCTGGGATTTCCTTCCATTCGTGAAGCTTACGAATAAAAGCTTCGGTAGCATCGGCTTCTCTGCCGTAGAATTCACTCAGCTGCTTCCAAGCTTCATCGTACTCAATTGTTGGCGACAGGTGCAAGCAGTGCTCAACCAGGTTTTTCGGAGGCCCATCTAGGATATGATACAAGTGGTTCAGCCGGCGCTCGGGGTCCGAGGTATTGTTCTCAATGTGCCATTTGAAGAACATCTTGAACCAATTAAATTTGGTGAAGCCGCCCCCAAAGCGCTCAAGTTTAGTAGGTGGTAACAGCGATGTCTGCGCCAACACATTGCTGCTAGCAAGAGTGCATTCGAGTGCCTTAAGCAAGTGAGAGTTCTTGGCCAAGGGGTGAGTGACAGAGGGTTCAAACCTGGCATGTCATGGTGCGAAAGGAGTTGAGGTGGGATCCAATGGCCGTGAGTGGACTTTCATGGGTGTAGAATGGCCTTCTGGTCGTCTTGTATGTTCTACAGGGTCCATTGTCCGCATAGCAGTTGGGTCATTCTCGTGGTGGTGGTCGACACTTAGCCTCCATTGATTGATCCTCGACTCATGTTCAGTCTCCACAGCCTTTACACTAGGAACTCTCACGCTTCCGGCATGTGAAGACACTTCCGAACCACATTGCGACTCTCCTGCCTCTAATCTAATTTCGTATTCAAGTTGCTGTCTCTGAACCTCGAGCTTGGCCTCCAGCAATGCAGCGTCCGCTAGCCCTCTAGCGGCCCGATCCTCGGCATCTCTCTGAGCCGCGAGTTCATCAGCTTCAGCTTTCTTCTTGGCTGCACGTTCTTCCACTTCTAAGCGTGCCTTCAGTTGAACCTTGGCTAAGTTAGCTTGCGCTTCTAACAGCTTTCGACGGACCTCGCTTGTGTCGCTCTTGGATGACGTTCTTGATTTTAATGATCTCTCCGACATGATGACGATGTTCCCAGCTCGGCATCAACGTCTGAGAAAGATTCAATTCTTGATAGTCAGGTTACAATCAGTCATCTGAAACCCACTTTTATGTAAAGATCTAAAACTGTAGAACACCGGAGAGGGGTTCACTCTCTCGGCTAAAGTTCTAAGTTATTGGCGTGTAGGTCTTGAAACTCAAGTCTTTTATAATTAGATATATTGAAGAGTACAACTTGTATATCGGACGAGGGTTTAGCTGCAAAAAAAAAAAAAAAAACAGCTCGTCAATACGAAAATACAGCAATGGTACAGGATTACATTAATTGCAATAAGGTTCATTACAATACATAAATACAAGTCAATAAAGAAAATACAGCAATGGTACAGGATTACATAAATTGCATTAGCGTCCATTACAAGAAATAATAGACTTACATCTTTTCCCAACGCCAATTCTGTTTCAAGTTTAGTTCAAAGAACATTCACAGGTAGTACCGTTAATCTCCTGTGAGTGATTAGTTATCGAGCCAAATGTGTGATTGGTCCTTCACACACGGAGAGGCACTCCTAAATCACCGCATCAGTCAACACAGCAAGCTGAGCGCAGAGATGCTCACACAACAGCGGAGAGACATGCACTGCCAAGGTCCGGGGCCATGACGTCACTCTCTCTAGCGCGAGATGCCCCTCTGAGCCGACCAATCATGGAGCTAGACCATCGCTATGCCCATATAAGGTTATGTTTTCGGCGCTTAGAGTTGGTCCTGGAGAACGTAATAAGGAAAACTAAATTAATCCTCATGGTTAACAAAGAACACAAAAAAAATTCTTGGAAATACATTATGGCATATCTTACAACCGCCATTCTCCAAAAACAGAAATATTACGGTTTCTGGCATCAAATTAATTGTTACGCTCATGCGTCTTGGTTCAGGAATGTCTACCTGATTTGATATTAGATGACATGCAGTTTCTAATTCATGAACACTTCGCCGATAATTTCTCTGACACATTCACTAATCAGATTGGCATTGATATCCAATATTAAACTTTATCAATGAAATTATTCCCGGTTAGATTAATTAGATATGCAATCTCTGCAGCAACATAGGTATTCCTATCAAAAATATTAGGATTTGTTACGTTTGAATTTTATCACAGTTTAACATTGGGAACATCAAGATCATGTACCATAACAACAACTTGAAATCCCTTCGCTTCCATCGTATATATAATTTTAAACGAGAATTCTGTCTTCATGATACAGTCGATATCACAATATATTATCTGCTTCCAAGAACCAACTAACTACGTTATCATTACACATTGATCATTTCTTTTAGGAGAGCAGTTTGCTTGTTCATTTGTCGTATGTCCTTTCATTAGCAACACTATTGAAGGGGTCTCTGAACATTACACAATGATGTTATTATATTGCAGGATGAATACACCATTCAATTATGTCAATTATTATTCCTCTAACAACCTCAAAGGAAACTCCCCTCAGCTGCGATTGTAGACAAATACAACCACTATAAACGCAGTGTGTGAAACGTCTGACTTGCGCACTAGCCTGATGATTTTATTCTATTATGAAAAACGTTGATGTACACAAACTTTATAACTATTGTTTCCTCTCGTCAGGACGGTGGGATATGAATCATAATTGTATAAGAATAGAAGATGTATTGAATATCTATACCCCTTTTCCTTTCCTACAATTATTATCAGAATCTATTTTCTTTCACTTCTCATTATGATCAATATGTCAGTATAAAACATAAGACTGTTACATTAACTAACATGCCGTAGCCTATATCATCGACTCTTAGGCTAATTATGTACAATATATTACTATATTTATCTCATTTATTGTTAATGACTCATGTAAAATAAGTACACTCCTTATATATATATATATATATATATATATATATATATATATATATATATAGTATTATACACGATATAATAGATTTATATATATATATATATATATATATATATATATATATATATATATATATATATATATATATATATATATATATATATATATATATATATATATACATATATATATTTACATTGCACTATCATGACTGTTATGCACATTTGTATGCTGCATTATCAAGTATGGCAGCATTCCACTTTCCTCCTCAGGGCATCACGGAGCTTCTTGTATTCGTCGTCACCTGAGACGGACGCATTGTCTGTCTGTTTTATTTTGTATTGCACTTAAGATTACTAATAGAACCTACATTACTTCAAGATGGTGTTTCTGTCACAACCTTGTAAGGAATCTACAAACATGGCTCAACCCCACTTTAGGGATGAATCGGTGCTTTCACATTTTTTTTTTTTTTATACAACACAAGACGACCAAGCCACCATTACCCTCATCTTAGATCTCTCTGGGTTTGTAATGCTGTTTTGTCTTGCAGTGCCTTTCGAGCATGGTATGCGTTTCACATAGTGACTTTTAAGTGGTCCTAGTATGCACGATTTTATCATTTTCAGCTAAGTGCACTCATATCCTACAGCTCTTAACACTTCCAGGTAACTGACTCATGTAAGCACTCGACTCGCGCCAGAGGCGCAGACCTAGACGCTAGCATCTCACACCCCATGGGCACAACACCACCACAACCAGCTCACACAAGCACATTATCATGAGAATGTATATTTTGAACATTTGAAAGCAACGATTTTTTTTCACTAATTCTATTTATGATTCAATGTTCTTCTTTTAACTTATACCATGGGTCACATGATACTTCCAGAAGATTCCACTGATATGGCCCTTCAAGGTATGCATTGTGTAAAGGTCTTGGTAGACATATTTCTTTTTGACTAAGATTGTTGCATTCCTCTTTAGTAAATCTATGAGATGTTTCTCAAATGTTAAAAATTCAAGACTACTCTCAATAGAGACAAGATTGTGGTTAATGAATCAAAATTATCCATTTTGTGGATATCAGCTCTCAGGAGAGGATACAGCAGTTAAGTCTTGGAAAAGTCAGTGCAATTCGTGGCTTTCCTACTCCAACCAACTTGACTGAACTTCGTTCATTTATGTGGCTAGTAAACCACCTTAAAGAGTTCACTCACAAGATCACTGCTTCCACTCAGCACCAAGACCCTGATGAGCCTTAAAAGAGCAATATTCTAAACTTCAGATCAATGGTGAGGCATTTTGTTAAATCACAAGCTGCCCTCATACTCCCTCCAGTCCTCACTACCTTCATTTCAGTATTACCAGTTATCATCCGGACTGCTGCCTCTCGTCCTTATTGTATCTGATACACATTCATGCAGGTCTATGGTAATGGTAAATATCCTCTAGTTTACCAAGGATCCCATTTCTTCACAAATTTGAAATCTTGCTATGCCACTATTGACCTGGAGTTGCTAGCTGTAGTCTTCTTCCTGAAAGATCCAGATCATCAGTAATGAAGTAGGAATTGTTTTCTGTATTGATCAATATCATGTGTTTTTTAACGATCGATATTTTTTTTTTTTTACTATTATGCTTGAATAATCATTTAGTGCATCAAATATGCACAAATACACATAAGACTCCATCAGCGTGATCATGTGTTTCCTATTAGTGTATTTATAGTTTTATTTTTGGGTCAATAATTGCTTAGTAAGTAAAAGAAGCTGGCTATACGTATCTTTGCCTTACAGTGACGCCGTCCTTCATTTGTTTATTTTTTATTTTTTTTCTATTTTATTACATGAGAATAATATTCTGTCTACTGTAACTTTCTTGATGCTCTGGAGCTATATTTTGCAAAGACACCCGTCAGTGACTGTATCGTTAAACTCCCTCTTTATAAATTTCGCTTATATTTTTACAATCTCCATACCACTACTTTTTCCTCTGATTTAACTTTAATGATGCCAACAATGAGAAACTTTTCCTCAATGTAATCCTTGCTATTCCACCGGGCGTCTAATTATTAAAGTCTTTTTTCGCTGAATTCACATCTCTAACTTTTCATAATCCCACGGACATATAGTCTATTGTATAAGCATATCTGTATTTACCATCGATTTCTAATAGCTTTTGAAATTACCAGGTCCATTTCATGGTTACCTGTTGATTAAACACTGAATTTCAATTAGGCTGATTAATCAACGCGAATATTACTGATGTCCAGTAACAATTAGTTCGACGCATGAATGGTAGAGGTCTTTTGAAACTGCCAGGAGGGCTTATTTCATTACTCCAATCAGGAGGGGAAAGAGCATTAATACTCGAAACAACTAAGAGCACCGACCCAAAGCTGGTTCATATCCTCGGAAAAACTGTGAGCAAAAAAGAATTATGTCTCTGTTGAAGCTACCCTCTCTCTCTCTCTCTCTCTCTCTCTCTCTCTCTCTCTCTCTCTCTCTCTCTCTCTCTCTCTCTCTCTCTCTCGTTTCAGATTCAATTAGCTTGGCGTGCAGAGTTTTTAAATCCTTTGTGGGAGATTCTCGCTCTGAGATCTCCTGGTGACGTTTCAGACAGAAAATGTTTCAGCTTTGTTTGGAACATTACCTGATTACAGTACCTGAAACTGAAGATTTGTAATCACGTTACTTTTGTTGAAAACTTTTTTCTGAGGGTAAATCCAATTAAGCCATGGTTTGGAAGTCTCTGCATATTTTGCTCATTTCTATATTTCCTCTCTTTCATCTTCTGTGAGTCTTTCCTTCAAGGTTTGAATTCAATGTGCTGTTAAATGACAAAGAATGTTATTTCATTTTATAAGAAAATATACATATGGATATTTTTGCAACAGAAAAATATGTTTTCAGTTTTGAGATCTACTAGATCATAAATGAAATTCAGTCTAGAAACTTTAACAATCACATTAACCACGTCCAGCCCTGTGTTTAGGTAATGAATCTAGATTTTAGAGCAAAATATACTGTAGAAATACAAAACATTTTTCTTTTTCCTTATTGTATATCACACCGAAGTTATTTGTTACGAAAATATAAGAAATTACTATGCTTTTGCTGTCTCTTTTTTAGGTAGCAATTATCTAGACATGTCCATTTCAATGGTATATCCCTAGTAGCCATGTTTAAAAAAAATATTCCTCATATACAACTAGTATTCATAACCAGTGTCTTTACAGCATCTCTTGTGTTTTTTTATCTTCCTGCATTCATCCGCCTGTTCATCTTTCTATCCATCTGTCCTCATGTTCAATTATTTTTACTTCCACTCATGAACTTAGGATTTCAGTTTGCGTAATTTTTCTCATTGTTAGTAGTATTACCCAAAAAATTACATGTGGATTTTCCCGAAATTGTTCCGAATATTACACTTGTCTAGTTAGAAGATATAGAATTTTGATAGAGATGATAGTGTCCCTCTTGGGGACAAGGGCCCTTTTCGAGTGGGTTGCTCGATCTTGGCGGAAGTTTGCTGAAACCGAATCCTACCCATATTGTTCCCTTATTTTGCAGTAAATCTATTGAGAAATAGGAGAAAAGTTTTTTATATTTTACAAAACTAAATGTATTTTTTTCCATATTCATCTTTCTACCTAAAATTCAGACATATTTATGCTTATATTATCCTTTATCCAATTATGAGTCATATTTAGGCAAATAAGACACTTTTATGTTGGACAGTAACCCTAAATGATTACAATTGATAGGTAAAATTAGCAGAGATTTTGTTTTGCCCATTAATTTTACACAGATAACACGCGGGATAAGGAATCAGTTGATCTTTAACGAAGGACCTGCTTCGCTGCAGCTTATTCGCCTCCGCTCTGACTCAAGATCGGTAGATGGATATTTCGAGCCATGCTCAAAGTCAGAAAAAGTTTTAACTTTTGTTCACAATGTAACCATGTGTGACTTAGGGTTGGTACGTTTGGAGGAACCAATATGCCTACCTGTTGATTCATCAGCAACCATTGCCTATGTGGAGATGGGGCTTAGGCGCTGATATTTTGCTGGAAACATGAGGGGAAAATCCAAAAGCCTACTGCTAAAAGATAAATATTCCTATACAGTGAAATCAAGTGGTAAAATTATAGAACAACATGGAATTACATTTCCTAAAGAAAAAACAACTTTTCCTACAGCAAATAGTGAGCTATCTACGAATTTGACCTTTATTTCCACAGCAAATACCTGTTCTCCCGTTATCCTCATCTCCTTCTCGACGGAAACAGGTGAGAGCCTGAGACTCTGGCTGTGCGAGAATAGGAAAAAATCCTGATTATTTAACACTTTCGAGATTGTAAAAGGCCAAAGAACCTAACAACCAAGCTCCCAGTACCATCCTTCACAGGTCACAGACCAAGCTGGGGGTAGAATCCCCCTTCCCAGGTCACAGAGCCTCCCAGGTCCCAGACCTAGCTGGGGCTTAACACTATTCTTGTTTTGTAAAATATATTTGGCAATATGTTTTTTAACTTTAAAAAAATCTATAGTTAGGAGGAAATCGGTCACATTGAGAACACTATGTGTTTTGTGAAGGAATGCCATGAAAAATCAGTTAGCATTACTTAATTATGGAAATTTACTTGCACATTCATAGTCATTAATGTATATTTTTATATCTGTCGCACAGAGAAGAGGAATATTTTGCTTGAGTAATCTTATTTTATAAGGTGTA
Organism: Palaemon carinicauda; assembly: GCF_036898095.1. Lineage (NCBI taxonomy): Eukaryota > Metazoa > Arthropoda > Malacostraca > Decapoda > Palaemonidae > Palaemon > Palaemon carinicauda. Next base: position 71,691,835 of record NC_090726.1, on the reverse strand, counting down.
ACCTTTAGTAGAAATGAAACTAAGACATTACGCAATGGACGCGAAGCGCATAATATCTTGTCAGAATATCAAACAAAAGTCAAGCTCTTCTGTAAAAACGATTTCCTTCATCCAGCTTAACATTATTATACCCTTGGGACAGTCTTTGCCGCATCCATCATTTATGATGTTTTGTGAAGACGCAAACTTTGACGAAATTCTTAAACTCTTATCAGCGTCGTTAAAGAAGATGCAAGATATTTTTCTTGCTGGATTTTCGGACGAAAGTTTCCACATTTTCAAAGTTATAAGAATTACCAGTCGTCTTTCGTCGGATACCGTTTTTGGGTGAAAACTTGGTCAGGCATTCAATAGCACCAATAAAATGGAACTTTTATGATAAAATTCTAATAGAATTTACTGAATCATTATCTGTTTAGTAAATTTTTTCTTTTAGCTTTAAAGCCAAAAACTCCATATTTGGAGGAATTTCGCAAATGTGCTCGAGTTTTATACCGTCTTTTAAAAAAGGGTCTGCAAGTACTGCGATATTCTATTGTTTGATTTTACGTTGGAGATACAAACTGAAGGTTGGTATTTTCTTTTATAAATCTTAGTCAAGTCTACATAAATATTTATAAAAATCACATCTGGTATTATGATGCAACAGTTTCCTTCATTCCTCGTGTCTTTTACAAACATGTGTTTAGTTACATATTTTGCAAACTTGTATACATATGTACACAGGCATAGAAATACTCTGGCCATTATGAGCACAAGTAATCAGTGTAGGAGAGACTTTCTTAAAGGTTCATTGCGGATGCGGACCAACTTTTTCGGCACGTTCCAACGATAGTTTTCTATTACTCATCAAAAATCTTTAGAATGCAGCCATCTGAATTAAAAGAGAAGGACAGGGAGATTGCAAAACAACAAAAACCGCAGTTCTCTTCCATGAAAAACGACCCTCGTATTGGTGCGCATACTGTAGTTGCATAGGAAAGCGAGGAAATGAAACGATAACACAGTGGTGAAAGTTTTCAGGGCTTTTTTTATATTATTCGGATGCAGCAACAAATGGAGTACGGAGCAGCAGATTGTGCTAATTTTCAAAGGTTTTTGTTTAGTTTCTTTCTTTTCCTGGACTCAAAAATCGAATGAAAATGGAAGACAGTGTGTGGTGATGGACGTATTATGCTTACCGGACGCTTTAAAAGCAGTAGCGATTAAAGGAGATCTACTGAATGAAAAGAAGAGAGTTCGAGAGAATGGGGATGTGCGAAATAGGAAGATAATATTCAGAATAACGGAATAAAATACAGTAAAAGAGAAATTCAAGAGGAGAAAAGGAAATTCTGGCAGAAAAAGAGAGAGTTCAACTTGAAAAGAGAGCGAAGAGATTATTCAGTGAGACTAGAGAAGATTCGGGAATGAAGGGGAAATACAAGGGGATCAAGGAAGACATGAAATGAAAGGAAAGAATAAAGGGGGAAAAGACAAATATACAAGGGAAAACAAGTTGAGTAATTTGGGAACAAATGAATCGCAGTAGAAATATTATGAAATGCCAGTGAAAAGGATAAATGAATGACTGTAGAAATATTAAGAAATGACAGTGAAAAGGATAAAAAATATATTTAGGATTCATTCAAAATGAATGACCATTGTTGGTAAGACGATTTTGAGGAATTTGGTAATAAAACCAACACTGCTTCATTATGCAAACAGCGGAACAGAAAACAATGCGCTGTAGAACCATAAATATTGAAGAACAATTAAGAAAGGTGGTTACAGTTCTTAAAACTGAATCTATTTGTGTTTAAATAATTACTTATAATTAAGCATTGTAGGAGCAATGGCTTACATTCCATATTTGTGTGTATTTAAATGTATATGTATTCGTGTGTTTAAGACTACCTATACATACTTTGTATTTTGTGTGAAATCAAGGCGCAGATATCTTCATAACAGGGCCCATTCTTTTAGTATTATTAACCTCCGGTTGTTTATGAGTCCCACTTCCTTAAAGAAAAAAAGGGCGTTACTACACTTTGCAACCCACGAAGCGTTTGTGACATGAATAGCACATTCTGCATGTGAAATAATTTGTGACCAGGCATTATATCGTGAGGCGGGATAACGAGGTTGCTCTACTAAAACTGGGTCAAAGGTTCTGGTAACCTGCCAGTTGTCAATCTAATCAATTGCAACAACAAAAGTAAGTAAAACTTCAGCAGTATCACAATCACTTCTTATACTTACAAATAGCTGACCGATTATCACATATTTTGCACTTCACCTATAAGCTTCCATGGTCTATCTTTTTCCACAACATTTTTTTTTTTTTCACGATAGTTATCTTAATCAAATCAGTACATTTACATTTAAATTCATTCAGGTATTACTTGTGTGAAGAACCTTGATCTCTGATCATATGCGTGTTCGGTCTGCATACATTCACCTGTTCCTTGCTACTACTTTTAGCTGCCTTTAAAAAGAACAAAAGGCCAAACACAGTTTTAAGATTTAATATTAACCGTTAGGAACTGTGAACCACCCGAACATTTATGTTAACAATTCACGACCACAAACTTTACTGGCTGCTTATAAAAGCAAGAGTTGGTGAAGGCTTCAGATTAATATAATATAATGATATGCCCTAAATGTATAAATGTAATCAATTTTAATAAATTACGGGGGCATATCTCCAATAATGAAAACGATTATGAGGAATAACACAGCCAACCATTGAGATACTTCCGTTAGAGAGTTATTGGGCTCTTTGAATGGGCTCTTGTAAAGGTTAATTTTTCCTTTGCCTACATATACACCGAATAGTCTGGCCTATTCATTCCATATTCTCCTCTGTTCGCATATACATGACAACACTAAGATTACCAAACAATTCTTTGCTGAATGAGTTAATTACTGCACTGTAATTTTTCCGTACTTACTTTCATTTTGGTAAGGGCAAACGACTCTTTAGTTATGGTAGGCAGCTCTTCTAGGAGAAGGACACTCTTAAAACAAACCATTATTCTCTATTCTTAGGTAGTGCCATAGCCTCTGTACCATGGTCTTCCACCGTCTTAGGTAGAGTTCTCTTGCTTGAGGGTACTCTCGGGCAAACTATTCTATCTAATTTCTCTTCACCCTGTTTTTCTAAGGTTTTATAGTTTATGTATGAAAGATTTATTTTAAAGTTATTGTTCTCAAAATATTGTATTCTAATTGGTCATTACTTCTCTTGTAGTTTGTTTATTTCCTTATTTCCTTTCCTTAATCGGCTATTTTCTTCCTGCTGAAGCCCTTGGCCTTTTAGCATCCTGCTTTTGTAGCTAGGGTTGTAGCTTAGATATTATTAGTTATAATAATAACTGCATCTCAATCATATTGCGCAATTTTACTTCTATTGTACCAACCGTGTGGCACACGATCATACATAGTAACGACATTTAATTTTTTGTATATATTATGCTTGTATCTTCGGTCTCCCCTCGCACTGATTGGGACCTGAAATAGCATATCTAATTTACTTACCGTTAACTGTTAACCAGTGCAGTTGTCGGTTGAACATGAAATTGCCAGTTATTTTTTATGCCCTTTTTGCCTGGAGTTTATGTAAATATAAACGGATGTTCTGTAATAAGGTTAGTTGTTTTCATCCTGCCTTCCTAGTCACAGCCTCTCCCGGCCTGTCACATTGGTGACCCCGGAAGTTGCCTCGCTCCTCCCATCGATCGCAGTTTTTCTGCTACCACTACAGATTCGGGGGCAGCAGCAAAGAAATGTGCCAAGGATTGTCAGTGGCCAAAAAAAGTGTAAGTAGGCCATGGCTCGTGGCAGGGGCCTCCCGTGTTTCTAATCTTTTCTTTTTACATGATGCAGTAACGGGCGTACGATTTTTGGTAGACACGGGTGCTTGTCGTTCTCTTTTGCCAAGGGAACTCTTCTGGACATGACGTAGTCTGTCTACATGTGCCGACATCACATTATCGTTTAGAAACGGTAAATTTGATTGGAAGTTTCTTGTTGCTGACGTCACATTGCCAAACCTCGGCGCGGATTTCATCTCTCATTTCCATCTTCTGGTCAATGTCGCCCACCGACAATTGGTCAACGCAGAATTGTACTTGTCGACACCTCTTCAACCCGCCTCCTCCAACCTCGGTCTCCACATCAGCACACCCATGGATGTCTATGCCAACCTCCTCACGTCGTACCCAGAAGTTTTCCGTCCAGAACTTTGCCAAATGCCCACGGCTCCTGCCAAGCACGGTATTTATCACCATATCAAGACGACGGGAACCCCAGTCTTCGCAAAATTCAGACGTCTGGCACCGGAACGATTGGCAGCCACCAAACAGACGTTTGCCGAAATGGAGGAAATGGGCCTTTGCCAAAAGGCCTCCAGCCAATGGTCGTCACCCTTACACATCGTTCTGAAGAAAGACGGCTCCCTCCATCCATGCGGTGATTACAGGCGCCTGAACATGCAAACAGAACCGGATCACTACCCCCTCCCAAACTTACCCGAAGGTTTTCTCCACGCTCGACCTCCTGAAGGGGTATTATCAGGTGCCTATGAACTCAAAAGACATCCCAAGACTGCCATCACCACTCCGTTTGGTACATACACCTTCAATTACTCCTGTTTTGGCCTTCGTATTTCTGGGGCCACTTTTCAACGTTTTATGGATGGCATCTTAGGGGACATCCTCTTCTGTGTATGTTATGTGGACGACATACTTGTGTTCTCTTCCTCAAAAGAGGAACACCTTCGTCACTTGCGCATTGTGCTCGACCGCCTGCAACAAAACGGCCCTGTAGTCCGGTACGACAAGTGTTCCTTTGGCGCCAACGAAGTGTCGTTCTTAGGGCACCGCATCACTCCTGAAGGAGTCCATTCCCTCCCTAAGAAGGTAGCAGCCGTTCAAAAATTCACCACGCCCTCGACCGTCAAAGCTCTGCAGGAATTTTTGGGTATGATCAACTATTATCACCGTTTTCTGCCAGCCATTGCCGCCACTCTTGCTCCCCTCTACTCCTCCCTCAATGGCAAGCCAAAAGACCTGAAGTGGGGTCCCCTTCAAGAAGCGGCCTTCTGCAATGCAAGGAAGTCCCTATCAACAGCTGCAGCTCTCGCATTTCCTATCCCACATGCCCCTCTACTTCTCTCCACCGATGCTAGCGACGTCGCTATTGGTGCAGTACTCGAACAGGTGGTCAACGGCTCGCCCCGCCCATTGGCCTTCTGCGGCAGAAAACTGTCCAAGGCAGTATCGGGTTATTCTACCTTTGATCGCCAATTGCTGGCGGTGCATTTGGCTGTCCGTCACTTTCACCATTTCTTAAAAGATACTCCCTTTGATTATCCGCACAGACCAGATGCCTCTGGTGCACGCCTTCACTCGACAGTCTGATGCCTGGTCAGCCCGTCAACGCTGACATTTCTCTGCCGTGGCTGAATACAATTGCACCCTTCAACACGTCCCTGGGAAAATGAATCCTGTTGCCGATGCCCTGTCATGGAACACGTTGGCTACCATTCAACTGGGATTGGATTACAACGCCTTGGCTGAAGCCCAACGACAGGATCTAGAGTATCAAGCATGTAGGACATCCTGCACATCCTTCCATTGGGAAGACATCCCCCTCGACGACTCAAACACCACCCTCCTCTATGACGTCAGTACTGGTAGACCGCGACCTTGGTTTCCTGCTCCCATGCGCCGACAGGTGTTTGATTTCATTCACGGCCTT
>NC_090726.1:71668593-71673593 GCF_036898095.1 Palaemon carinicauda | reverse complement strand
GTTCAGAAGTTAACTGTTGAAAAGGCCTTGGAGCATGCGATACCCTTCTTACAATCGCCAATGCTGCACAGAAATCCCTTGATTATGGTCAGGAGGTCTATGTGATTGGCTTTGATTTTAGTGCTGCCTTTGACCATGTTATTCACGAGGGCCTCGTTCCCATACTCAAGCAGTTGTTAATGAATGTTTAAGTAATTGATTGTAAAGGGTTGTTGTTGATCAGCTCTATATTCACTGATATCTGGAGTTTTTCATGCTAGTTTATTTGGCCCACTTCTTTCCATTTCATACTATATACACATGGCATGGGATTTGGCCTAGGAAACCTTCTTGTTGTATATGTAGGTGATGCAATTCTCTTTGCATCAATTCCATCTCCTATATGTAGATCTGGGGTTGCTGAATCCCTTAACAGAGATCTACCTAAAATTGGTATATGGTGCAAATTATGAGGCATGAAGTTGAACCCTAACAAAACTCATAGTATGAGAACAGTGGCTCCCCAATATCTAGATCTCTGCATTGATAACGTTCCTTCAACTCTTTACGACTCTTAAGTTTTAGGTGGAATTCTGGTAATTTTTTACAACCCCACGCTCTCGAGTTATTCTAAAATAATGCAATTCTGCAGTTCTTATCTTCTAGCACAGTAATTAGGTGGTTATTTAAATTCTGGGAAAGCAATAATTAGCAAGATATGTTGAGGAAGGGGGAAAGGGTTATAAAAAGAAAATAGCTCTTTTTTATTCACTAAACGACTTGGAACTGACGTCAACCAACAGAATTCATGATGCCAGCGTACATTAACAGAAGTTCGTGATGCCAGCGTACATTTGATATACTGTATATTCAAAATATACTTAATTAAAAGTGGATTAATTCACTCAGAAGTGTCAATAAAATATGCAATTTACAAATAGTGACACTTTTGAGTATATCAAATGTACGCTGGCATCACGAACTTTTGTTTATGTACGCTGGCATCACGAATTCTGTTTGGTTGACTATGTTGACATGTCAGTTCTTAGTCATTTGGTGAGAAAACCGAACTATTTTCTTTTTATAGCCCCTTCCCCCTTCCTCAACATATCTTGCTAATTATTACTTTCCCAGAATTTAAATAACCACCTAATTACTGTACAAGAAGATGAGAACTGCAGGATTGCATTATTTTGGAGTAAATGGAGAGCGTGGTGTTGTAAACAAATATTGGAATTCTTAACAAAAAATTAGCTTTTGAGAAACTCATTCCGTCTGTTTCTTCTTCATTTGCATAAAACATTTTTTTATTAGGAAAGTCTTTTAAGATTTTCGATGATCAATTCATTCTGAAGAAGTGTTTTATTTTCATTTTTTACTGCCTTGTTTCAAGTATTTTTTCTCTTGCCTGGTCTTCAGCGGCAGTATCTCATCTTAATCTGTTGGATAAGAACATGCAGTCTATTTTTGTTCTCGATATTAATCTTAAGCACCGTTGTTCAGTTAGATCTTTATGCATATATGGCATAAGATTTTTCATAACTCTGACCATCCTTTGCATTCAGATCTTCCTAGATAATACCATCCTGCATGTAATACTGGGTATACAGCTAATTCAAATAGTCATGTCTTCTCCATTAAAAGGATCAATACTACTCAGTACTGTATTCTAGAAGTTTTATTCCAGCTGTGATCAGGTTGTGGAATATTGTACCTAATCAGGAAGTTGAATAGCTGGAATTTCAAAAGTTCAAACTTGAAACGAATGTTTTTTGTAATGAACAAGCGGACATAAGTCCCTCTTCATAATAAATATATGACATATATTTTAACGATGTTATTGGTCTTAAAGTATATTGAATTAATTATTCATTACTTCTAATGTATTTCATCTCTTTTCCTACTTCTTTTCCTTTGGGATTTTTTCCATGTTGGATCCCTAAGGGTTATACCATGCAGCTTCTGCAACTAGGGTTGTAGCTTAGAATATATTATTGATAATAATAATAATAATAATAATAATAATAATAATAATAATAATAATAATAATAATAATAATAATAATAATAATAATAATAATAATAATAATAATAATAATAATAATAATAATTCCCCACGTACAGAAAAAAAGATTGGATTATCAAATACTACAGATAAGGAAGAAAATCTGTCAATCAAAAACTGAGAGAGATAAAACATAAAGGGAGCTGACACCCTGAGAGGAACCATACGAGTTGATAGAAATGGTGACAGTAAATGGAGACAACATCAACAACCCATCATATAATGGTAAGCTAGAAACTGAAATAGAAGTGACTGATGAGATGGTAGATCATCGGGGCAAGTAAGACGCTAGATGCAAGACAATAGAGAAAGATTAAGGAAACCAGCCCAAAAAGCTTACAATCAGAAAGAACTGAAGGAAAAAAAAACGAAAGAAGTCAATGAAATACTGAATTTAATCCTGACTAATACCATCACAAAAACTAACAACCTCGCATATGTCGGAACAAGACTCATTGTAGAGTTCATGAAGATGAACATAACAGCATCACGACCCAATGAACAGGGTCAAAGACAATCCCCTTGGAAAAGGAGATTTGGAAATCAAATTACAGAGATGAGAGCTGACTTGAGTAAACTTGAAGAAATGCAAAAAAAAAAAAAAAAAAAAAAAACAGACTGAATAACAGCAAGGCACAGATTGAACTGAATGAAAAGGACAAAGTGCAGGAGATGGGTCTCAACAAAATAAGGGAAGATAAATAGCAAAGAATAAAGACCTAAGCACAGAAGATCCACAAATATGAGAACAAAAACAAAGGATATCAGCAGAAAGAATTCTTCTAAACAAACCAGAAACGTGTATAGAACCAACTAAAAGGCAAAGATAACCAGAAAAAAAAAAACCAGAATCGAAACCATCCAAACAGCTCTGGAAAGGCATATCGAATAACCCAGCAGTCCACAATAAACTAGCAAAACGGCTACAGGATATAAAAAGTAATAAAGATGGAAGAATAAGACAAATGTTCACTGATATCAGAACAGAGGCTGTATGGAACCAATTGAGAAAACTCCACAGAGGAAAGCCTCAGATCCCGATGAAGTTCATGGTTACTGGCTTCAAAACTTCAGAGCCTAACGTACAAGAATAGCAAAAGAACTCCAGCACTGTATTTGAAGCAAACAAGCACCTAAATGGATGACCACAAGAAGGGCTTGTCTAGTTAAAAATAAAGGTAACATAGCGAGCAACTATAGACCAATTACCTGCCTACCAGTAATGTGGAAGCTATTAAGAGGCATCATCAGTGAACGGCATTTCTTCTACTTGGAGGAGGTAATGAACATGCACCAGACATGGCACCCAAAAGTGAATATTGACTGGTTCTATATACCACGAAGTGAAGGAGGGAAAGGACCTATTAGTATAGAGGATTGCTTCAACATTAAAAATATAGCACTGGGACAGTACCTTAACATGAGTGAACATGAATGGATAAAATGGGCATGGGAGGAAAACCTAATAAAAAAGGATGAATACCCCAAATCAAAGATAACAGGAAAAGAAAGACAAGAGGAGTGGAAAGTGAAATTAATGCATGAACAATTCCTGAGAAAAACTAAAAAATTTTCCATTAGGGAAACATGCCATGGGCTACAGAGAGTAGAACTTAAGAAGTAAACTGAAGGGATCATAATTGCAGTACAAGATTAGGCCTTAAGAGCAAGATTCATTCAACAATCTATAGACGGAAATAACATCTTGTCTAAGTGCAGGATATGTATGGCAAAGGAAGAAACCATCACCCACGTCGCAAAGGAATATTCAGCACTTGCTCAGAATCAATATGAGAAAAGACATTACAGAGCAGCTAAAGCTCTCGATTGGAGTCTCTGCAAAAAGTGGAAATGCGATGTAGCAATAAATGGGTCAAATATCAACCTCGAGCTGTGGTAGAAAATTATCACACTAAACTACTCTGGTTCTACGGTATAAGGACAGACAGTGATACAAGCATATCGACCAGACATCACAAAAATAAAAAAAGGTATCACTCATTGATGTCGCTGGACCATGGGACTCAAGAGTGGAAAATAAAGAGAGATGAAAAATAAAAAAGTACCAGGACCTGCAAATTAAACTATAAAGGCTATGGAATGTGCAAGTAGAAGTTATGCCAATAATTATAGGAGCAATAGGGATCATACCGAAGTCATTGAAAGGGAATCTCAAGAAGCTGGGGTCGGATATATCCCTACGACTGGTGCAAAAGACCGGGCTATTTGAAGCAACAAATATAGTGAAGAAAGTGAAGGACTCCTAAGGGATCTGGATGCAACCCGGAACCCCACACTGTGAACCACCAGTCTCTCTAGACTATGAATAACAAAAAAATAACAACAACAACGATAATAATAACAATAATAATGATAAGGATAATGATAATGATAATGGTGATGATGATGATGATGATGATAATAATAGATAAAATCTAGTCACTAAGATATTTGAATTAAACTATTTTTCTCTTAAATAAATTGATCTAGTCTATTTTTCATCCTGGGAATACACTTATATGATAATAATTTCAAGCACCTTCTCAGATTTATAGCAAGAGGAACTACACATAATTCCACTGGTATTTCGATGATCTCTACACAGTTCATAATTCAAACTCAATTAATTTGAGTGTATCTAATCTAATGAAAAATCAAAGAAAAGGAAGTAAATCAACGTGTATCTGAAGATGAATACTTTGTAATCATATAATAAGAATACTATAAAGGTTTTTGCAATGCATGATAATTTCATCGCAAACTCTTACAATCGCCAGATGCTTATTGCGTTTTAGAACTTTATGTATTGCTTATTTCATGTGGATAAGTCTATAACTCACTGGAAAAAAAAAGCCTCTTTGTAAAATAAGTTAAAGATGAATTGGCCTGATTGCTCATGTTGGTTTGATGGCTTTATCAATTTTTATTCGTTTATGGCAAGTTAAAAAGAAAAGTCT
>NC_090726.1:71648593-71663593 GCF_036898095.1 Palaemon carinicauda | reverse complement strand
ACCTGTAACTTGAACGGTAGATTAAAGTCTGGGGATTTCAGCACTGGCTTAGACATTAACATGAGCTTAAGTTTGCTAAAAGCTTCGTCACATTCCTTTGACCAAACAAACTTCACATCCTGTTTCAGCAACTCTGTTAATGGGTAGGCTACATCTGAAAAGTTCTTACAAAATTTTCTGTAATACCCCACTGTCCCCAAAAATTTCATCACGCCACGTTTAGATGTAGGGATGGTCAAATTCTTTATGACCTCAATATGACAATCAACAGGTCTCACGTGGCCACTTCCTATTTCATGTCCTAAATATTGAACAGTAGTTTTTCCAAATTCACACTTTGCAAGGTTTATCGTAACATTGAACTCTAATAACCTCTTAAAAACATCATATACTTTTTTTATGTGATCTTCCCAGGTTTCTCCAACTATGATAATGTCATCTAAATAAACAAATACACCTTCGAGATCCTTTAAGATATAATTCATTTGACGTTGAAATGTCAGAGGTGCATTACATAGACCAAATGGCATTACCTTATAGTTATAAAGTCCATGGGGTGTAACAAATGCAGCAATATTCCTACTGTTTTTGTCTAACTCAATTTGATAGTATCCTTTCAATAAATCAATTTTACTTAAAAAAGGAAACTTTGCTACATTATCAATTATATCTTCTACTCTGGGCATGGGATATGAATCTTTTATAGTTACATTATTTACCTTTCGATAGTCTGTACACATTCTTGCACTTCCGTCAGGTTTGTCGACTAGAATACATGGGCTAGCCCATTCACTATGGCTTTCCTCTGCTAGTCCGTGTTTCAGCAAATAAGCAACTTCGGTCTTTAACTGTTGTTGTTGCCTCGGTGACATTCTGTACGGACGCTGACTTATTGGAGTCTCCTCTTTCAACCTGATTTTATGCTGTACTCCTTTTATCCTTTTTGGATGGTCTGAAAACAGATCTGAAAAGTTTTTAATAAGCACTTTAAAATCCTGCTGCTGTTCATCAGATAAATGAATACATAATTTACTAAATTTTTCATAATCCCTCAAATACTCAGTATTTCTTATCCTAACTTCAAATTCTCCTTCAACATCTTTTTCATCATCCGCTTTTGCAATTGACAACACTCCACTGGATTCATTATACCTTTTCAACTTGTTAATATGGAAAGTTTTAACTTTCCTTCGTCCTGTAGGAAATTGAATTCGATAGTTAACATCACTTACTTTTTCTTTCACCGTGCAAGGTCCTATATACTTCTGGTTAAAAACCTTACCAGATGTAGGGAGATACACTAGAACCTTGTCTCCGATGTCGAGTTCACGTTTTGCAGCCTTTTTGTCGTAGTTTCTTTTCATCCCTTCTTGTACCATTTCGAGATTCTCATGTGCTACTTTCCATATTTTCTTTATTTTTTCCTTCATTTCTTGTAAAGTGATAGAATCCTTTTCATCTGAAATCACTTGATTTTTTATCACCTCCATGGGCGACCTTACCTGATGGACATATACTAACTGAAAAGGAGAATACCCCAACGATGAATGTACGCTATCACGAACGGCAAATAGCAACATTGGGATGTAGACATCCCATTCCTTTTCATTTTCACAACAGTACGTGCGAAGCATGGTTTTGAAGGTTCGATGAAATCGTTCGACCACTCCTTGGCTCTGTGGGTGATAAGGAGATGATAAGCAATGCTTAATATTCTGACAGGCTAAAAATGATTTAAACTTTTTTGACGTAAAGTTGGTTCCTTGGTCAGTTTGTACTTCTTTTGGCAAACCAACCAGCGAGAAGAACTTATTAAGTGCTTCTATTACCTTATCAGCACTCACAGTTCTTAAAGGAATAGCTTCTGGAAATCTGGTAGCACTAGACATAATTGTCAGCAAATACTCGTTGCCTTTACTAGACCTAGGAAGAGGTCCCACACAATCCAAAACCAGTCTTTCAAAGGGTTCACCTGGAACTTCAATGGGTTGCAATGGCATCACTTTAGGGTCATGTTGAGCTTTACCTACTTTTTGACATAAATCACAATTTTTACAATATTCACTACAATCTTTGTGCATCTTAGGCCAATAAAAATACCTCAATAATTTCTCATAAGTTTTGTTTATACCTAAATGACCAGAATAACTACTGTCATGAGCAATACCTAGAACAAAATTCTTATAACTATTTGGAATAATCACTTGTTCTACAACATCATTAACATTTCTACTCTTAAACTTCCTCATTAGGATTCCATCCTTAACAAAGTAACACTTGCCTTCCTTCTCGATATCATTTATATCAACAAGGGCATTATCTCTTATTACCTTCAAATTCTCATCTTCAATTTGAGATTTAACAAATTCTTCCTTATTAACTTTCAGCATTCGCAAAGGAGTACTGACTTTACTTACATGTGTTTCTGGACTGTCTGTAAACAAGTTTTGTAAATCCAAACCGTAGTCATCCTTTACCTTTCCTTCGGTACTCTTACTTCTTGTAGTAACTGCACAAGCAGGAAATATGTTTGGAAATGTACATTCAACTTCTGTAATAGATGAAGAATTAGAGGGTTTTTCTGTCAAAATTGGATTACTGCTACCAAAAACTTTGTTTCCACATAAATCATTTCCAAGAATTAACTCTACTCCCGACACTGGGATTTCTCTCACCAAAGCAATTTTAACAAAACCCGAAATTAACGGAGTTTCCAACTTTACTTCTACTAATGGAGCCGAGAATTCAGGACCAAACCCACACAGAAGTACATACTCTCCAGTATCCTTCCACTGGTCATACATATTTCTTATCATTACAGACTGTACCGCTCCGGTATCTCTTAACCACCTTACTTTCTTTTTTTCAACACAAGGGAGGTGTAACCAACCTTCTCCCATAAAAGGGTCATACAATTCAGTACCTTTGGATTTGGTACTCTTTTCAGGAAGTCCCATTCAATTTTCTTTTACATTAGTCTTAACATAACCAACATTATTAACATTTTGAACACAATTGTTACCCATTTTGTAACTAATATTCTCATCAACATTACATACATTATTATCAATGCTATTGTTACAGTAACTCTTACCTGGCCTAAGGGGAGAAGCAAACAAACAAGGACTAATGTCACCACATGCTTGCGGTTGATTTAACAATGCAATAGTATTTTCAGGTTTATGATCATCCTTTTTAGAATGTACAGGTTTATCTTTAACTTTATTTACCACTTGAATTGGACGGTTTTCTGTGCGATGTGGACAACTCCTACTGATGTGTCCTGGTTTGCCACAACTGAAACATACAAAATCTCTAAAATTTTCGCCTACATTTTGATAACGGGGTGTAAACTGATCATTTCCACTGGATCCTGCTTTTCCAGCACTAACACTAGGACCATAACTATTTTGACTTGCCCCTCTAAAACCTCTATTAAAGGATTTATTATAAACTCCCCCTGATGATACCTGTGAACTCGTAGTCTTACCTTGTGCCTTGTAATTTTGACGCTCTTCCCACACTCTGTTCCTTCCAATTTTAGGAGTGACGTCAGTATGATACAGCTTATGGGTCAATGCGTAATTATCAGACAATCTAGTGGCTTCAACCACATTATCTACATCACGTTCATCCAAATATGTCTTAATAAGTGGATTAATACCATCCTTAAACTGCTCAAGCAAGATAAGTTCCTGAAGCTTACCGAAATCACCATTAACTTCTCTGGCATTTATCCACCTATCATACCACAGGCGTTGTTCCCGTGCATACTCCATATGAGTGTGACCATCTCTTTTTATCCAGCTTCTGAACTTCTCTCTATACCTCTCAGGCACCCATTCATAAGCTTTCAAAACCTCAGATTTAACTCTCTCATAATCCTTAGAATCATCCAAAGATAAGGCAGCAAATACTTCCCTAGCCTTTCCTCGAAAAGAGGTTTGAACCAACGTGCTCCACGACGTTCTCGGCCATTCACGCTGTTCTGCTACTTTCTCAAATTGTAAAAAAAAAGAATCTACTTCATTCTCAACAAAAATGGGTACACTTTTTACTGCGTTGTCTACCTGAAAAGACTTTAGTGCTACTTTGGACTTTCCTTCTACTTCAATTTTCTTTATCTCTAGTTCTATCCTCTTTTGCTCAACCTCAGCTTCTAATCTTTTAAGTTCGACAGCTTTCTCATTTCCTAATCTAACTATTTGCAAATGAATCTGCATCTGCTCAACACTCATCCCTTCATAAACAAGTTTAGACTTTTTTGGTTTGACTTTAAGTGACTTGGTTTTTTCACGTACGGCTTTTGCACCTTCCTCTTCACTTGTACTATCCTCTGTATTATTATCACTAGCACTTTGCTGGCTATCAGCTTCTTCCTTTTCCCAATTCATTAGTAACAACGCTTCCTTATCAGACAAAATTTCTAAAGTCATTAGCGCCTCACTTACTTTATTTGAGATTTCTTGCTTCCTTGCAGATTCTGATACTTCTACATTATAGTACCTAGCTAGAACAATCCAGTCTATTTTGGTTATACCTTCTAACTTCTCACCACTAGGACTACGTATGAAATCTTTCAAATCAAACATCTTTAATAACCTGCTCAAAATAACACAGCAAGACAAATATAGCACTAACACTATCACAACTCTCCCCCCTCTTTAAAGTATATGGAAGTGTTAAAAAGCAATTAACAGTAGGGATACGTAATTTAACGGTTGGCAAACATGAGCTAACACCGAGGATAAGTAAATAGGGATACGTTCGGGTTTTGTTCGACAGGCCCCCATGTAACATAAGAAAACAAAATCTCTTATACTAAGGATTTACGAGCAGAATATATCAGGAAAGAGTGATAACCCATAATAACTTAAAATGTACTTTAATAACAATTAATAAAGAAATTAAAGTCACAAACAGAACAAAGTCACAAACAGAACATTAAACCAATTACAAACGCATTACACAACAGCACTTCATCAAGACTACTAATCACTAATTTCTGCAGTTCACCGTAGAATACCCAAGTCGCAAAGCTTTACATAATCACAACATATAATACACTATAGTAACATCAAACAGTTAGTGGCAACCAACGTTACATCACACAAGAAAACGTCCAAATGGATAAACAATACATTACCATATATTCCTTAAAAACTTGATACACTTATTATCACTTGTTTGTTACGACTCCGCCGAAAATCACCGTTGTGGGGCTTTATATACTCAACTCACGCTAGACATCCATGTACTAAATATAATTTTTCGGTACATTATCCTTGGCGACTACAGACAAGCGGTACTGCCATCTGTTGGCTAGTGTACACCTTTTTTATGAAAATATCAATCTTCAACCTTTTCTGCAATTTTATACTCAATTAATCATATTCCTTTACAATATATATACATATTTGTTTATATACATATATACATACACACACACACACACACACACACATATATATATATATATATATATATATATATATATATATATATATATATATATATATATATATATATGTATGTATGTATATATTGAAAATTCAAGTTTCGATATACAGTTTGCCATTTAAGATTTCTCTTCTTCAACTGCAGTATATGTAATGTTAGCGGTAAAAAATATTAGAAACCGAATGTGTGGTCCCATATGAACAAAAATAGAAAATTCCAGTTCTTTAAACTAAAACCTAGAGACTAATATGGAAATACAAACGTCATTATTGTAAAGTATCGACAATTTTTAAATCATAACTACGACTATAAAAATGCAGTACTTCGTTGTACTATCTGAAATTTCATTCAATCAATATGGAAGAAATGTAAGTTTTGACAAGAAATATTTGTAGGTTATGAATAAAGTCGGTTTGTTTCTTGAGATTTGAAACTATATCCAATAAGCTGTTGCATTTTTCACAAGGGAAATAAATCATAATCACCCTTACCTTATTTTAAAAAAATTGTTTTTATAGAAATTTATGATATTATTAATAAATTATTTTACTAATTTTCTTGATTTAATAGTCGTCCAATATTGGTATAATCTAATACAGCATACTCTATAACATTACTGTATAACATGCCATTCATATACCTTAAATTAGATTAAATATCCCTTATTCATTTTGCTAAATTCACCAATGAGAAATATGCACTCACAAAAAAAGATGAGCATTAAAAGAAAAAGGGAAAACTTAAGATGCTTATCCAGTGAATTTCCGTTTTAATCCTAAATGGAGGTTGGGATAGAATGAGGTTTGATTTTGGAGAAAGCTTTCGATTACGAAGTCTATTTAGATTTCCCCAATTGTCACCCCGTGAGAGCTTTCAGAAGATCCATTATTTCTCAGTTATATTAGAAATAGTTCCCTTTTCCAATTTCTTGCCATAGTTAAAATGATAGGAAGGTGAGAGCATTTTGGAAGAGCTTGTTAAACCTCATACCAAACTACCAACATGACCCTAAATTTTTAAAAGCCATTTCTGACTATCATGGTGCCCTGATGCAGATAAGAATTATGTAGGATCTTCACCATACGAAGATAATTAAGAAGCAGAGAACTATAAGATGTTTCTGGTAATTACCGTACTGATGAACAAACTGGCTACTGAAAATCCAAGATTATATAGGAATTTTACTAGGATTACGGGTGACTTTTTTTATATAATTTTGAAATGGGTTAAACATTATATAACAAAGACCGTGATATTCTGGAAGAGACCGTTTGAGCAGAGTCTGCATGTTGTAAATTGTCCTACATTATCTTGCAACAGGCAAATACTAGAAGAGCTCCCAAAACCCTTAGCAGTATTGAGTCTGACACTTGTAAAGCTTATGTACAAGCCTTTGTATAGGAGGTCATACAGGTTCCCAATATCTCTGAGAAATGGGAGGAGATAGACCATGAATTTGAGCAATGATGGAAATTTCTATACATCCTTAGATCAATAGTACGTTCGCCTCCAGAAATTCTACCCTGATTCTTCTTACGGTAGATTTTGTTGAATACAAATTCTAGTATATGGATGTCGGAGCCATAGGATCAGAGTCTGATGGTGGTGTTTTTGCTAAGACAAAGTTACTGGATATGTTGGATAAATGCAAAACCAGCTTGCCTGCCACTGGAAGATTTGATGATGAAACGAAATATAAACCCCTAGTGAAATATTTCTTTATTATAGATGATGCTTTTGCTCTATAGAATTATCTAATGAAAACATACCCTGCAAGATGCCTGACACGTGCAGAACGAATCTACAACTATCAATTGGGCAGGACAAGGTAGACTCTGTAGAGCATCAATAGGATCTTAGCGAGCAAGTAATTATTGTTCCAAATTATCATAATCTTCAATAATTATCTTCATTTGCTTGACAGTTCGATATTTTAACTCTTTCTGGAAATGTGGGTAATAAAAAATACATTGTGTATACCATTTCATGATCTAATAGATATTTTTCCTTCAACTTCCAAAGGTTTAGATTGTTTCACATTTCCATCAGTCTTCATCATGATCGTATCAAGTCCGTAGTGTTGGCAGCAAGTGTGCTGCACAACTTAATTTTGACGTCATGACAAAACGCTAAGAGTAAGGGAGACCAAGAGGACTCAGATACGCATGAGGTCATACCTGGCAGATGAAAGTCTTGACCAAATTTTATATTGTCTAGCTTTCAGACGAAGACGCACATCCAGCTTTACTGGAAGAAGTCGACATTACCACCTGCGGGAATATGTGAATTCCCCTTTAGGCTCCATTCCTTGGCAAGATTCTATGATCTAGGAAGTTTTCATCTATTGCAATTAGTCGAAAAAATTACATAAGTAATCTTTTGTCAATTATTGAAAAAAAATATTTACAATATGTTTTGAACTTTGAAACTGCAAATAAACTTCTGAATTTTTTTATATCCTTTTCACATCCACTTTTATAAATATTTGCATATATAAAATAGAAATAGCTTGCGTTTTTTTATAAACACTCAATATTTTTCCAAGCCAAATTTAGTTAATCATTTCATGTATTGTATTCATGCCAAAATATGTATTTCCAAGATTGCATGACATTTTTGACAGGATTATTAATTGTAATAAATCAATGTTTTTTTTTTTTTTTGCTCACTCAATCTTACTTTATAACCGTCATCCTCATCATGATCATCTCCTCCTACGCCTATTGACGCAAAGGGCCTCGGTTAGGTTTCACCAGTCATCTCTATCTTGAGCTTTTGAATCAATACATCTCCATTCATCATCTCCTACTTCACGATTCATGTTCCATTGCATAGCCCGTTCTCATCATCTCTGTCTTTCTTCTATTGATCTTGAGCCCAACCTCCAATGATATTTAATGAATTATGTTAGGCAATCATTGGTGGTGTTCTGTTAATAAGGACAGCGTCATCAGCATACTCTAAGTCAGCAAATTTCCTATTACCAGTCCAGTCCAATCTTTCTCCACCATCCCTAACTGTTCTACGCATTACAAAATACATGAGGAGGATAAACAACATAGGAGACAACACATTTCCCTGGAGTTCACTGGGTATTCATTTGAAAGGACTCTAAACATGTCAAGTGCACTTCTTTGAGCATTCTTTGATATTTTATAGAATCATATCAGTTATGAATTGGTTCCAAATAGAAACTATATCAATGTATTTGTAAGGGTTCCTTGATAAATCAAGAAATAGCATGAAAAATATATATGATTTATTATTTGAAAAAAATTGTACTGTATATAAGGTATTTACAAACAAAACAAATATTTACTGGCTTTACAATAGCTATATCATATTTTACAATATTGATGGCAACATGCTTTCAACCAGCGCAGAAATAGATGTATTTGCAGTTGTAGTAGGAAGAATTATTTCTAAATACTTTTCATCATATTCTTCCTGGAGATCTTCCTTCCTAAAGGTTTGTGTGGCATCTTCAGACAAAATTGGCAAAAGCAAAAGAGAAGATAAAAGGTTACAGCGAAGAGTGTAGAATGTACCATTAGCTCGCTTTAAGAGGACTACAAACACAATGTCCCAATCTTATCATCTCTGTCTTTCATAGATTGCAAAGTGTGTGGTGTTGCTAATACAACTTTCACACCAGATGGCTGAGCAATCTCGCACAGACTATATGGCTGAACATAACTGTGGACGCTAGTATGAGGCTATACGTGGGCCAATGTCATGAAAAAATTAAAGAAAAATACTAACAATCTGGCAGAGTCATGGCATTTCCACCGTCGAACAGTATGTAGGGTGGCGGAGAGATGGCGCACTGGTGATGCACTAACTATATACTGGACTCACATATGGGCTTGTATGGTTGCATAAAGCTAATTGCTGGTAATATCCAGCCACGGGGGCATCACAGAGGAATGTTTGGCACTGTGTGGTCAACGTAGAGTTCTCGCAAGATACTTTTGACGATGTACTGTTGCGTATTGACAAATCACTGTCGGTGGATAAATTGCAACATTGCACTGCGGATGACACATTTCTGCTGTGTACGGCTACTAATAGCTTCATATGGCCCTAAAATCATATAAAAGGTGTTATTGAATAGAACAACTCATCATTTGCAGTTTTAAAATTTGCATCATACACATCTAAACAGAATCAGTGTGTGATGGACAGAGATCTACAAATAAGGATTCTGCAACTTATTTAGTGCACTTATGCTCTGACTGCATCTTATCTCCTATACTATGATGACGATTGAGAAAGATGAACCTCCGCCAACAAAAAAAAAAAAAAAAAAAAAAAAAAAAAAAAAAAAAAAAAAAAAAAAAACAGAAGAGAACATATTGGGTAATTATATTTTATCATACATGACTTTCCTTTTATTCACTTCCTAATCATTTTATTTTTTTAAACTTATATATTTCCAAGTTAAACCTTAGCTGCAAAGGAGACCTATGTACATATTTTCATGTTTTTAACTTTAGCTTTTAAGGTGAAACCTTGGCTGAAGAGGAGACCTATTTTTGGGCAATATCATCATTTGACAGCAGAGCTAAACCTTCAAGAATTTCAATCTTTTACGAGCATTGTTGTAATAAGTCCAATTTATTCAAAAAACTTCTTCACAGGATCCAAAACTGTATCACTGTTTTGTAGAGAACTGGTGTAATTATATTGTAAATAATTGTTTGTGTATTATAATTTAGTTGTTTCAGGTCATAGAGTACGGCTGTTCTAGCTCGGTTAGGTCTGTTAACAAGTAAACGACTGTTCTATTATGCAATGGGATATGTTTGGCGCATTTATTGTTGCGAACAAGTATTATAAATTTTCTGACTATTGTTCTCTCTCAGGAATTGTTATGTTATGTTGAAGATGCTTGTATAAACTAGCTAGGGTTAGTTTTTCTATTTTGAGTTATGGTAGTCAGTGTTTTCTGTACCATGAAAATCAATTAGCAAGCAGCGGTCAGCTGGAAAGGTTCAGTTTGGAAGGTTTATTTTAAAGCTTCAGCAAATACAGTGTTTTGTGTTTTAAAGAAATCCTCCAAGGAATCAAATAAAATAGTTTATATCCCATTTGGAGGTTTTTCTTCCTTCTTTTATCAACGTCAAATAACATTCAATTTCGTGGAGGACTACGGGGTGAGTGCTGAAGATGGAAGATGCAGGAAAGCACGGCTGTTAGCCAAACAGTGTTCACAAGTTTTAAGGGAATATTGATCAGATTAATAAAACAAAAGCAAAGAGCTGAAGTTATAAATAACTATTATGGTAAAGTTAAGGATTCTTTTGAAAAAATATAACTCAAAACACAATGAGTACACTACGTAAATAGATGACAACGACAATTATGAAACTGCACCAATGGTTTAGTGAAATATTCAAAGTGTTTTGTAAATTAGAGTTTACTATGAGGGAATACTCTAAATCTTTGGAAAATAGCAATTCAGAGAGTGAAACAAAGTTCAGCGATAATAGTGAGGTGGCAGAAAACCACATAGGGACAGTGAATAAAGTGACTAGAGAGAAAAAGTGGGCATTTAAACAGGAGAAACCCAAATAACCAAAGTTTTTAAGGGATGCGAGGGAATATGCGATATTCAAGTTTGAATATTACACGAAATGGGACTGCATCACACTTTTAAGAAAGTGCTTGTTAGAAAAGCCCACACAACTCATAAAGGGACTTGGTAACGATTATGATGCAGCGTCGGAATATCTGTATTCCATGTATGGCAACCCCAGCAGGTAGCAGATGCTATTCTGGAAGAGATCATAATATTTAAACTATTGCAACCTGGTGAGGACTCCAGATTTTGTGATTGATCCCATCTCATACGAAGGAGTTACAAGACATTAAAAGAAGTAAATAGGCCACACGATATAGGCAACAATCACATGTTAGCCGTAATCGAGCAAAAGATGTGTGTAGAGGATACAAAAGTGGGGGCAAGAGAGCTTCATTGTGAGGGCCAAGAGTCATCTCTTGGCAGCCTACTGAAGTGGATGGACTGGGAGATAAAAACAAGGATGAGGGCATCAGCCCCCATTAAGTACAAAGGTATAACAGTTTCTAAATCGGTATACTACACGACAGCTACGAAAAATTACAGCAACAAATGTTTGTTATGTAAGAATTCACCTCATTAGACAGATCAGTGCGACAAGTCAAAGGATATGACATCGGAAGAGCATCTGTCAAAGGGCACCAATAACAATGCTTGCTTTCCTTGTCCTTAATTTAAAGGGAGCATAGTGCATCGAGTTGTACAAGAAAAGGCCCATGCCCAGAAGCTGATTGCAAATACTATCATCACCGATTACTTGACACCAACACAAAAAAGCCAGAAGGTGCATTCAGTGTTGGTCATCAGAATGTTAACAGCCACTCTTGCCAGTGCTGACAGCAGAAGCCCTTGGACTCAGAGGCGGGAGAGATGCAAATGTTCTCATTGACTCAGCTCCTCAAGTAACATTGATCTGGGATAGTTTAGCTCAGAAGTTAAGCTTAAAAGGTGAGAAAGTAAGAATAAAGATTACCAAAGTTGGGAGATGAACTGACAAAATGACAACTAAGTCATATACAGTGAAGGCGAAGTCGTTTCTTGATGGCTGTGTTCATCCTATCAAAGCCATTGGCATACCCTGTATCAGCAATATTACTCAGAAAATGTCACTAGGTGACGATGCCATGAAGTTAGGTTTTAAAAGCAAATGCATTAGATTGCAAGGAAATGGGTATTTACATTCTTGTGGGTGTAGATCACCCAGAAATGCAAAGAGGAAGAACAACAATGGTTCAGCAATTAGTAGCGAGATTGACTCCTTTAGGTTGGGTAGTTTTTGGCCCAACATACACCAATGGTATACCAACACTCCCAATAAAGGTAATAATTGTTCAAGTATCTTCCTGTTCAATAGATATTACTGATTTCTGGTTAACCAAAGCTATGGGAGTCAGAGGAGAGGAGATAAACGGACAGTCAGAAGATAAAAAGATAAGATATTTGGCAAAAAAGGTAAACAGAACTTGGATCATGCCCTACCCATGGAAGAGCGATCCAAACGACCTACCCAACAACTGGGCTCAATCAAAGAAACATCTACAAGCAATATAAAAAAGATTGCAACACAGACCTGAAATAGCTGATATGTATAGACAGCAGATGACATAAATGGTTAAGTTAGGCTTTAGCAGAGAGTTACCAAAGCAAGAAATGGAAAAGTAGACAGGTTCACTGTATTACATTTTACATCATCCAGTTATCCACATGGATGAAAAGTCAACATATGTCTGGATTGTCTTCAATTCACCAGCCTCATTTGGAAAGCACACTTTAAATCAGTATTGGGTCAAGAGACCATTTCTTTTAAACGACTTATTTGGAGTTATTTTGAGATTTCGGGAAAATCCCGTACCTATATGTAAAGACATCTCCAAGATGTACCACCAATTGAGCATCCAATTGGAAGATCATCACGTTCATCGTTTTCTATGGCGAGGGTCAGAAGATGGTCCACCTAAGACATATGTTAAAACGGTACTGATGTTTAGAGACAAACCAGCAGCTGCTATGACACAGATTGCTCTGCATAACAAGGCAGAAGAAGTGAAACTCGTGCATCTTAAGGCATTACTTACTCTGAAGCAAAATATTTACATCGATGACATCTGCGACACAGTTAGCCCAGAGCAAGAAGGCAGATAGCTGACAGAAGAAATTGATGCAGTCCTAGAATCAGGCCGATTAAAGGTAAAGGGGTGGTTATCAAATTCTGTGCTAGGCAAGCATGACAATGAAGAAAATAGTACAGGTTTCTTTGCAGCAGAGGACAATGTTTTAGGAGTTATTTGGCAAAGTACTTCAAATGATTTCTTATTCAGATTGAGGTAAAAAAAAATGCTCAGGCATCACCAAGAGACTATTACTAAGTCACATTGTCAAGATATTTGACCCGGAAGGATTATCAGCAGCATTCATCATCAGCGCTAAAATGGGTATGCAGGGACTATGCTAGAAGGGCGTTGATTGGGATGAGATGGTGCCAACAGATGTTACAAATATAATGGCTCGTCTAGAAAATATCACTTTCCTAAGATGTTTAACTCCAAAGGATGCTGAAGAACCACCCATGATGTGTGATTTTTCAGATACATTTGGTGCCTGCGCATATCTCATATGGCAAATCAGTAGTAGGGCCTTTGGAATGGGGTTTGTTGTGGTCAAGTCCAGGGTTGCTCCACTCAAAGCAAGTTACAATTCCCAAGTTAGAACTTCAAGCCGCTGTACTAGCAGTTTGTCTAACAGAGATGTTAAAAGATGAGTGCAGATTTTAGATAAGTGAAACAAAGATCTTTGTTGACAGTGAAATCTTTTTATCATGGATATGCAGCCTGTCTAGGGGCTCAAATCCTTTGTGTCAGCCAGAATAGGAGAAAATCAGTCTCTCGGATCCTTTTGAATGCTGTTATGCCCTAAGTACTCACAACCTCACAAATGACATATCCAGAGTGATACCAGCCGAGGAACTATCAGGGAGATGGTGTAGCGAACCTGAATTCTTGTGACGTCCAGAGACTGAGTGGTCACAAGAGAAAACTGGTATAAACCTGAAAGAAGCTCAGAAAGAGTGACGGAAAGTCAGTATGGTACAAGACATGGCAGTAGCCTCAGTGATTGACAGCAAGTCTTTATCCAATTGGATCAAAATTATAAGAGTGACTGCAAGAATCATGAAGCTAAAGGATAATGTGATCATGAAACATCAGAGAGAAACACTTCTAGGTTTTATAGGCCCAAAGGAAATTGAAGGCTAGACTAAAGCAGGGAAAATTTGCAACACACAGTTTTAATGTATGAAAAAAGGATCATTAGAGTAGGTCATCGAATTGATAAGGCAAACGTCTCATGCGACATAAGGCATCCAGCTTTGTTGCCATATGGTCATTGAATTTTTCGACTGATCACTATCAAGACTCACAGGTTTGGTCACTGTGGAGGGGCAGTCTCAAGCGCAAAGGTCAGAGTGAAGTACTGAATACTCAAAGGGAATGACTTAGTGAAGAGTTTGAAACACCAGTGCACATTTTGTCAACAAATACAACCTAATATAGAGGCAGAGTAGTTCATGGCTGAATTGCCAGACAGACGTGTAGAACCCTACACACCACCATTTCACCACACTGCCTGCAATTACTTTGGGCCTATAGATGTAGATGTAAAGAAATAAAACAGCTAAAAACTTTGGAGTCATCTTCACTTGTATGAATGCAGGCAACTTCCTCTTGGAATTGACAGTAGATTATTCAACAATTAGGTTCGTGCAAGTCCTACAACAGATTATGTCAATTCAAGGTCATCCCAGAACAATGACTAGTGACAATGGGAGCCAGTTTGTGGGAGTAGAGAAAGAGTTAAGGATGATGATCCGTGACTGAAATCAGGATGAGCTTAGGAAATTTAGAGCCAAATAGTCATTACATGGAGATTCACAAGGCCAACTGCACCGTTCTAAAATGGCAAAA
>NC_090726.1:71638593-71643593 GCF_036898095.1 Palaemon carinicauda | reverse complement strand
TATATCACTATCTTTTTTGAAAATATGTAATTTTTCATTTTTTTTTTCTTATCACAAGTCACCTGTGAAGATGTTCTTATTTGTTCTCCTATGATAATGTCATTTCAAAAGGTTTACGTTTATTTCTTTTTATCACCGCCATCCTATGGAAATGTTTAAAAAAAAAGAAAAAAAAATTCTTTTAACCTAATTGTTCCTTGGAAATATTCATATTTGATTTACCATTTAATAGGCTTTCTACAAAACATTCGTAAATGTCGAACTTTTATCTTAATCGTTCTTTGAAAACTTTAATGTTAGTTTTTTATTTCTTTTTATTACAGTAGTCCTTTGAAAAGGTTCGTATTAGATTTTCTTCCTCCAACATCATCCTTTACAAATATACGAATTTTGCTCTTTCCATCGCAATATTTATTTTCTTACCATAATTATAATATGAATTATTCTTATTCGATTTCCTTCCATCACATTTATCCTATCAATTAGTTTCTATTCAAGATAATCATCCGTTGAAGACGTTTATATTTGATTTTTTATCAAATGAACCAGTTCAAAAGGTTTTTTTTTTTTTTTTTTTTTTTTTTTTTTTATCAAACTCCTCCTTTCTGAAGGTTAGCCTGTTGCTTTGAAAACGTTCATATTTGGTGTTCTTTAATCACATTACTCGAATGATTACGTTCCTATTATGTTTGATTTTTATTACTATCATCTTATGGGACGTTTTAACTTTATATTCACTTATCATCCTATAAAACATTCTCTTTTCCTTTCCTTTAATCATAATCATTCCTTGAGAACATTTATGTTTGGTATCCGTTTGTCTCAGTCTTCGTGTTTAAGATCTTTTTAACCTTATTATTCAACGAAATTGTTTTTATTTCATATGTTTAATTCTTCAATATCAACCATTGTTGAAATAAGAATTAAGTTCCTTATACTAATATCACCATCCTTTGAAAATATTCGGATTTGGTTTCCCTTTATCACAGCAACCTTTAAACAGTTTAATTGCTTGCATCTTATGAAGGTTTTCAAATTTGGGTTTCATTTCATACTATCATCATTAAAAAAATATATATTTAGCTCATTTTATCACACTCGTCGTGCGATAACGTTCGCATTTACATTCATTTAATCACTATCATAATACGTAAACATCAATCAAAATTATCTAAAAAAGAACGACATTTTATACTTGGTTTCCTTTTAGTACAATCACCCAAAGAAAATGTTCGAATTTAGTATCCTGATTTTGCGCTCTGAATACGTCTTTATCTATTTTTCTGCTGTCACCATCATTCTGAGAAAACTTTTGTATGGTTTCCATTCATCACACTCGTCGATGGAAATCCTTCGTATTTGATTTCCTTTTATCATAAAGTCCCTTTGAAATGGTTTGCATTTGGTTCCGTTTATTACTTTCTTGCCATGAATTATCTGCATCGATTCTTCCACACAAGTCAGATAAAACAAGCCATTTCTCGGCCCTCTCCTTTCTATTACTCAATGGCGAAAGATTAATTCGTGCTCCACAGGGGCACCAGTCCTCATTCTTCATTCGTTTCCATTGCTCAATCCGCTGTCAAGACACGGTGATTTATTTCCAGGTCAAGAGGTTTTGCCATTGATTCTTTCACCTCCTGACTCATATTGACCGTATTATTTGCTTCGATCCATGAGAAATTGCTTTCTAGTCATAGTCAGCCAAAGGAAAGTCCGAGGAGTTGCCATTTGATTTTAATTAACTTACTGTGAAAGTATGTATATATGTTGAAAGACGTTTGTGCAAACCACTCAAAATACAAAATCTTTATAGCAGGAATGAGGTTAAGATTTTGAGTGATATGAAATTAAATTTCGGAGCACAACTACTATTGATACACAACTGAAGGAGAAGTAAATTGTTTTATTAAATGGTGAATAGGAATCAAAAACAGTTATTGATTGAGTCAAAATATCTTTTATATTCTAACTGTTGAAAACTACCAGTTATTAGCACAATATTATTATATCTATCTTTTATATCAAGCTTCTATGGCATCTTGATTTTGAGTGTTTTAGTTTACTTAGCCGTCAGATTTTTTTAGTTATCCCATCAACATTCATATTATTAGAGCTTCACAAAGTATCTCGAATTTCTAGTATCTGGGGGTGTTTTTACTCCAAATACTTTACAATACATAACTCAATCCTAACCTAATTTTCACCGTCTTCATACCGTATTGAATAACCTAAGGGTTCGAGTGCCAGGTTATCACACTAATTCTGTATAAATCATCTGACATTATTAGCACAGTTTGATTATTTGGATAATTCATATTTCTTCGTTTGGTTTTTACTCAAGATCTAACTTTTCCTTAAACTTTCTATTGGTAATATCAAGTGAACGCTTTTACATCTTATAATACATTGTTCTCTGCCTTCTAAATATCTCCCTAACACGTCCCTAAATTGAATATCCATGTTATAAAACATTATATTTATGATCACTCTATTTTCTACTGAACTATAATTCTCAAATGAAAATATTAATATACAGTAGTGTCCTCCATTTCTCTTAAGAAGAAAAGAGAGTTGCAAGCTTAACCAATGTACATGTAAATTAAGATAAAGTATCAGAGGAATTCTGGGCTGTCAGCCTTGATACTGCAACGCTGTGCCTGGGTCAATTAAACCATACAATTATAACGGAGGAGTTGCTTTGTTGAGGTAATGCATCCATTCTCGTCTTGAGACTCTATTTGCGGAAGTTTTTTTGTTTCCACATAAGTATTGATACTTTAAAAGGTCTGTAAAATTATGGTTGAATTATGAATATTTGTGTTGTCATGAATGGTTGGTAAGCATATTTGTGTTGTCATGAATGGTTGGTAAGCATATTTGTGATTACACCACGTAAACGGACACTTCTTGATGGTCACCCATCCTTGAACTAACCAACTGCGCACAACATTGCATAAACAAAGATGGGTACTAAATTCATGAAATAAAAAACAGTTCTTACAACCTGCATAATGACAACTAGAGCGCTGCACATACACGGATTTTTTTTAGTAAGTGCGAAAAAACATTGAGACTCACTTGAGCAGTGAATAATAATAATAATAATAATAATAATAATAATAATAATAATAATAATAATAATAATAATAATAATAATAATAATAATCAATACCAACATACACCCTGTACATACATACTGTTACACAGCAGTGTAAACAGAGCCTTTCAATTAAAGCATTTTGGGTTTAAGGGTCTTATTATTGTTGTTTGAAGATGAACGATTTCCTCACATAGCAAATACAAATTTTAACTCACATGTTAAATAATGTGGATTTTTTGCAAGCAAGATCGAAACTTAAGATGTAATGAAAGTTATTTACAAATTTGCTTACCGATTTCTCGTTATCTGTACCACTATATATATCCTGGTCCGTGATTTTGTTGTGATAACTGTCTTTGTCATAAAAAAATAATATTGATTTCCATATTTTGAATGGATCATGATAACAGAGGGAATGTTGTGAATTTGAATAAACATCGGTATTTTATTTTTCTGTCAGATAGACACCATTCCAGGTGCATTTATAGTTTATTAGTGAAGTGTCACTCTATTGATGAGGTGTCATTCAAAGTGACAGCCTCTTTTCCATCAAGTAATAGCCATAATCATCATTGTTTTGTTTGCATTACATTTGTAGGAACCCCATTCCTACAGAGAAAGGAAGAGGATGAGCGAGAGACAGAATTTAGTGGAATATAAATTTTGCATCTATTTTCTATAAAGGAATTCTATATTTGCTGACAGTTTTAACTACTTTTTTTATGACAAGATGTGATTAAATGAGCATGGATGCTAGAGGGTCTGTTATGCAGGATTTTCATATTCCTGTCATCAATTGTACATTCTTTTATAAATCCATATCAAATTTATATTACTTGCCGTGGGACTTTATTTTTTTACTATTACTAACATTCAGAACTGAGTTTTATTTAGCTACCTTTAAAAAGAACAAACAGCCACACACAGTTTTAAGAATTGATATTAACCGCTAGGAACTGTGAATCTCAATTCCAGACCACAAACTTTGCGAGCTGTTTATAAAAGCAAGAGTTGGTGAGGGCATAAGATTAAAATAATATAACGACATGACTTTAATGTATAAATGTAAGCAAATATAGTAAAAGAAAAAAAAAAAAAAGAAAAAAGTGCATATCCTTCAATGATATAAACGATTATGAAGAATAACACCAGCCACCCGTTGAAACACTACCGGTATTATTATTATTAGTAGTAGTAGTATTATTACTTGCTAAGCTACAACCCTATTTGGAAAAATAAAATGCTATATGACCAGTGGCTCCAACAGGGAGAAGAGCCCAGTGAGGAAAGAAAACAAGGAAAAATAAAATAAATATATCCTATATAAACTATAAAAACAAAACAAGAGGAAGAGAAATAAGATAGAGTTATCTCGTGTAAGAGAACTCTAACCCAAGACAGTGGAAGACCATGGTACATAGGCTATGGCACTATCAAGGACTAGAGAACAATGGTTTGATTTTGGAATTATTGGGCTCTTTGACTAGGTTCTAGTAACGGCTATTTTCCTCTTTGCCTACAAATATACCGAATAGTCTGGCCTATTCATTACCACTCTCCTCTGTCATGATATGCCTGACAACACTAGGGTTACCAAAAAATTCTTTGCTCAAGGGGTTAACTACTGAACTGTAATTTTTCAATACCTACTTTCTTTTTGGCATGGGTAAAAGAGACTCTTAGACTATGGTAAGCAGCTCTTTTAGGAGAAGGACACTCTTGAAACAAACAATCCTTCTCTACTCTTGGGTGGTGTCATAGCCTCTGTAGAGTGCCATGGACTTCCACTATTTTAGGTAGAGTTCTCTTGCTTGAGGGTACACTCGGGGACACTATTCTATCTTATTTCTCTTCCCCTGGTCTTTTTATATTTATTTTTTATTTTTCATAATTTATT
>NC_090726.1:71616093-71633593 GCF_036898095.1 Palaemon carinicauda | reverse complement strand
AATTAACCAGGACTGTATATGGTAACACAAGATCCTGTCCATACACTAAAAACTAAGGTGTGTCCCTGAGAGAAGATTTTTATGCAATTTTCAAAGCTAGCTCAGCTTTAGGAAGCATGGCGTGCCAATGAAGGGGGTCATCAGCCACTAAGTAACGTAAAATACGGACTACTTCCCTATTATGTAATTCCACTAAGCCATTAGCTGAAGGGGTACATGCATTCACTGAAAAATGTTAAATTTTCATCAAGTCCGTGACCGGTTTCACCACCTTATTCATAAACTCGAAACCATGATCACTTATCAAAATTTTCAGGTAAACAAACCTAGTAATGAAAGAGCACAGTGCCTGTGCTAAAGAATTTGCAGATTTATCCAACACTACGTAAGAATGAGTGTAACTAGTAAATGCATCCACAAATACACAAATATACTTATGTTGTGTTAAACCAGTAGGAAATGGTCCTAAAACATCCATATGCACCCTATAAACTTTAATAGGAATCACAGGCCACACTCTGGCTTCAGGTACAGCATTTTTATGTTCTTTGAAAGAGTTACAAGCATGACAATATTTTATATAATTTTCTATAGTTTTTTTCATTCCTAACCAAAAGAAGGATTCACGTGCTCTCCTTAATGTTCTATCAATCACTAAATTCCCTACATAAGGACTTGCATGTACAATTTGGATGGCTCGATTGATTGAAGAGGGAAGAACTACCCACGTACAAAATTCCCTCCCCTCTTCTTGTGAGCACAATATAAGATATTATTTTCTATAAGAAAAATTCTCACCAGGCCCATTCAGAAATGAGGGATAACTCTCTGATTCCACATTAAACACTGCTCGCACTCTTTCCATCCATTCCTCTTTATTCTGTCCCTCTTGGACTACTTTTATGTCCCAACTTCATAAGTCTATCACACCTGCATCATCAGGGCACTCATTCCGGACACCCCTGGTCATGTCCTAAGCAACCCACATACATTCACCTTCACCGTTCACATCTCTCTCTCTCTCTCTCTCTCTCTCTCTCTCTCTCGTGTTAGCAGATGTCATTTTCTGATTGTCCCTCGCGTGAATTCACATCCCGTTCTCAATTTTGATGGGGGTCGTCAATATTTTGGTGTCGTTCTTCGTTCCTCTTTTGTGCCCTAGTTGTTACTCCTATTACTGCACCTCTAGAGAGGGCATCAGCTACCTTGTTAGCTTTACCTTCTATGTGGTGAAACCCCTTTATATTAAGTTCTAACAGTCTTTCAATCCATCTCGCTTGTCAAGATGTCAAGTCACTTTTGTAAAATAAATCTCGTAAGGGGCGATGAACACTTTGCAACTCAATCGACTGACCTAATAAAAAGAACCGAAATCTCTCTAGAACCCAAAGAATATCCAACGCCTCGCGATTGAATGTACTTTAATTCTTTTCTGCCCCTTTCAATGCCCTGGAAGCAAAACAAATGGGTCACTTTCTACCTTTATCATCTCGTTGAGAAATTACGCCACCAGCAGCGACGCTACTAGCATCTGTTGTCACTAAAAACGGTCGATCAAATCTAAGATATGCGAGTAAATCATTGATAGTTATATATATAAGGGCCCTTTCTTCTCCCACTCCCCAATTTATTACCTTTTTGTTTCATTAAAGCATCTAAGTGTCCTGCCATCTCTCCAAAACCTTTTATGAATTTACAGTAATACCCAGCAAGCCTAAGGAACCCAGCTACTTTCTTAGGGGTACGTGGCCTGAGGAAATATCTAATAGATTTTCTTTACTGGGCAAAGGTTGGATACCTTTTGGGGTTATTATGTGACCTAAAAATTCAACCTGTTCACAGAAAAATTTGCCCTTTGACTAATTTGTTTTCATACCATTACGTTGCAACACTTCTACAACTATACAAATATTATTACTATGTTCTTCGGCCATTTTCCCTGTAATTATGATTTGTCTAAATAAACAAGAACATTAGGGTCAATTAAGGGAGACAAAACTGCCACCATTACTCTAGAGAAATGACTTGGATAATTTTAAACACCAAAAGAAAGAAAATTAAACTGAAATAGTTGATCGTTAGCTATAAATGCCGTTTTTCATTTACCGTCTTCCTGAATGTGTATTTGATAGTATCCAGAATTTAAGTCAATAGTTGTAAAATATTTACTATCACGTACCTTCACAAGTAATTCTTCGATCGAGGGCAATGGAAATGGAATTATCCTTAGTGACTGCATTGAACTTCCTATAATCAACACACAATCTTACCGAGCCATCCTTTTTCCAAACACTTACAATTGGTGAAGCCTAGGGGGATTCGCTCTTCTCGATTATCCATTGTTCCCTTAATTTACTAATTTCCTTTTCTATCTCTCCCTGGAAAAGAATGGGTACCTTTTAAGTCCTTGACCTGATTGGCTCCGCCTGCTCAGTTTCAATGCTAAAGGGAAATCGATCAATCCTCCCATGTGGCTTGCCTCCAATTGTAATTACATTGGCATAATTATTAACAATGTAACTAACTACAGGTTGATATTCTGGCGGACATAGTTTTTGCGCTTGCATAATCAAGTTCTGAGTGCGTTTGCCTTTGCGGGCTAGAGTTGTGGGTCCCAAGATCCCATTATTAGCAATTTCACGTAACTCTAATTCACACACAGAATCCCTTCCTAATACAACTCTTTTATTTGACATATTAACTATTGTTATATCAGCTCTGTTTTCTTTTATTTCTGACAAGCCCTCTAAGACTACGTGTGCCCAATTGTCATGGGATTTAACGCCATCTTGGTTCCTTCTGCAAGAGGCTGACATGGGGTCATTGATATGCTTGTAAGTGTCTGGGGAGACAACGCTTCTCCTCTCTCAGGTATGGCTGTTACCTTACTTAATCATCTCTCCGTGCCCGCACAAACACTTACACTCTTATGACAATTTATCGGTAAAATGCACCCTCCTGCTTTTACTGTTATTATATCTTTTTCCTAAAATACAAATTTGATTACTACTGATAAAATCTAACCTTGATATAGCCTCGATTCCTGGTATTCCAAAGGTGGGCAAGACAAAAACTTCACAGATCTCACCATAAAGTTGACGATCGTTGTATGGCTTGTATGTAGTTTATTTCCTCCTGGCGTGTCAAGGATGATGAATGTAGCTGACTGTTGTGGGTTTGAGGAGAATAATTTTTCAATCAGCGCAATGCTGGCTTCTGTGTTGATCAGTGCTCGAATGGACTTATCTGGTAGGTCAATCCTAACTGTTAACATTCCTAGCCGCCCATTAGGATATATGGGGCACGTGCCAACGACCTCGCTTGCAATGTCACTGTCCCTGCTCCTGTCCCTAGTGCTGCGGAGGTGAGGTCAGGGGGTACCGATGGAGGTCCCAGTGCCTGCTCTACCAAGTTCGTCGTAGTCACTCTCACTGCCTAAACTGCTGCTTCTGATGTCATGCGGGGGGCCACCGATCTCCCTCGTCTCCCCCTTCCTCTGTATCCTAGTCCTCGAATGTTGGGCAGAGGGTGGTGTGCTTGTGCCAGAGCCGGCTCGCCCTCGGCATTTTTTGCTGGGTACTCTCGAGATAGATGACCGTGGACCTGACAAGTGTAACAGCGGGGGGATCCTTGGCTGGGGCACTCCACTTGTTGGTGCCCCTCTCCCCCACACTACCAACATCTGAAGACTCTTCTCACCTGCTGACTGCATTCTCCTCTCTCCCGCTTTGGGGGTTGGCGAGTGGCTCTCATGGGTGCCACCTTCTTGGAATCGAGGCAGTTATTCTCAGTCACTTTGTTTCTGGCATATTGTCTGGAATGTTTTGTATCGCCATCACTATGTCTGCTAACGAGAGACTGTCATCGAATAAATAACCACATAAATACGGGTTTACTAATCTGTGAATATGTTTACGGGGTATTGCTTTTTTATGACCTGGGAAATTGGCACTCCGGGTTGCAAACGAATCACAATCCACAAAAAATGCGAGTTGCAAAACTAAAAACAGATTTACCATTGTGAATTTTGGGTTTGTAATTTTCTTTTATGTCCCCTTTCCTAGCATCAGGTAAGGTGTATTTCTCGGTTATTCATCTTTTTATTTCAGTATAACTTCTTAAACTGTCTTTTGGCCAACACATTACCTCCATTGCTGGAGCATCCTTCAGCAACCTAATTACTTGAATTGCTTTTTCTATTTCAGACCACCCATATGTGGCTACTTCAAAGTCTCTCAAAAACACTTTGATCGATTGGAACCCTTTGTTAGGCGGTTGATCATCATAAGGCCTAAAACTTGCCTGGATTTCGGGCAATTTTCGAACTTTGTTTTGCGTAACCTCACTCGCCTGTGCATGTGTACTTTCACTTGCGTGCATATGCACTTCATTCATGTACGTTGGATATGCTGTGGTTGCTCGCCGCTCCTCTTCTCGTTCAACTAAGAATATGTTCATTAAGTCGGCTAGGTTATATAACCTATGTTCTAAGTCCTATGTTCATTGTCCTCATGTATATTCTTCATTGGTATTACTATAACCAACTGCTCCTTTATTTTCATCTCCCACAGCAGCATCGTCTGCTATGTTAGTCGTTATGTATCTAGGCTTCTTGAACTTTTATTTTACCAGCTTAAAGAACATGATCACTCACAACATACACAAAAAGAAGTATTTGTACACCTGACACCAATTTGTCCCTTGTCAACGGATAATGAGACATCGGAACAGGGGTTTTTTACACTTTATTACTAAAAGGTTTGTGAATACACTTGTACACAGCCGATACTCTCAAGTGAGTACCTTGTCTAAAGATCACTCTAATGGTATTGACTATCCCTCTGCAAGTAAGATGCAATGTTGCTCCAACAACATGCTGAATTGTTAGGTATTGTGGAATTCTCCAATGTGATGGAAATATACTGTCAAACACATCTCCTTATGATTCTAGGGACACATCACTTATAAACGACCCACAATAGGCATGGCATGTACTAGACAAAATGCAACTTAAAATATATACATAGCAATCGCCCCCCCAAAAATAACAACTCTTCCACAAAAAACTTACACATAAAAATGTACACAATATAAAATAATTTCACTCATTTGTTCTTATGACCTCTGCAACAAAAATATAGAATACCTAAAGTGAAAAAAATCATATCAATATAAGTATTACACAACCTCACCAATAACCTCCCTCTGGTTGCGGGCAATACGGGCCTTTTGGGTGGGACAGGGGTAGGAATAGATATTCCTTTATCCCTCAATATTACTTGTCTGGGTTTAAGGCAAAATCTCACAACAAACCTCACTACCACCGTTTCGCCATTTTTTTTTTAAGATCACTACTACACTTGCACTTGTAACTATCAATCGGTGGCCGCTAGCTGTTTTCACAAGAAAATCATTCATCTTCCCACCCTTCTCTTACAACTTTGAGTATAAGATATTCAAATCTACACATTCTCTAACACTGCCTTTCCTCAAGGCTGAACTTTAATCCCACAGCCACTTGCCCTTCGGGAACCGCCCCGGCCCATGCAACCAGGAATGATATAAATACATGAGTGATACAATATCCACCTGATGGATCTCACCTGACCAATTTAACCTCTGTTTGTTTTTAGGTTTACTCAGCAGTAGGTCATACGCATTGCTACACTCAGCAAAATTACCACAACACTTTATGCATACATTAAGCAATAAGGTATATACATACATACATACATACATACATACACATATATATATATATATATATATATATATATATATATATATATATATATATATATATATATATATATATATGTGTGTGTGTGTGTGTGTGTGTGTGCGAGTGTGTGTGTGTGTGTGAGAGTGTGTGTGTATGTTTTGGTTTTACTAACATACATACACACTGAGCAGAAAAAAAGACTTGGAACAAACGACCGTGTTATAAAAAAATATTCATTTTCAATACAGAAACTAACATCTGTAGATTCTAAATCATTGAGAAATTTATAATATTTAGTTGGTTATAAGTTGATGTTAGTTCACTTGGAGTAGTGACTGCTTTTGGTCAGCAAACCTAGAAGAATTGGCAGATATACTCCTGTCCCAAGCTTTCCACTCCAC
The DNA here is from genome assembly GCF_036898095.1 of Palaemon carinicauda. Lineage (NCBI taxonomy): Eukaryota > Metazoa > Arthropoda > Malacostraca > Decapoda > Palaemonidae > Palaemon > Palaemon carinicauda. Next base: position 71,627,470 of record NC_090726.1, on the reverse strand, counting down.
CTTGAGCCAGCCCCAAAAGATAGATAAATCTTTAACCACCCAATTCAAATTGGAAACCAGAATTTGTATAGAATTGTATAAATGAAATATGAATATAATTTCCGACTACACTAAAATTTTGTTCACAATATATAAAGGCAAACCTACAAATTAAATTCACCTCCAAACTAATCTCAATTTAATATTAATTTCTAAAATTGCAAATCAAAAGACAACAATTTCAATCATATTTTGACCTAATTACCAAATTAAATATATGTGATGAAGGCATCACTTAGAATATATGCTAAAAGGCCGAATATCAATAAACAAACAATTTATGGTCGACAATTGATAATTTTAATTAGAGCAGCCAATAAACAAAACTAGTTTCACAAGCGATTTTCAATTACTGTGTTCAAGGCTTTATTTATTTTTTGACCTGAGGATGATAAAAGTCACCAAGAAATGCCACTACTATTGTGCCAATCAATACAATGACCCACCTAATAGTGACTTCATAGGATGAAATAGAGAATGGATATGATAATTCCACTGAGGTCGCCTCCACATTCATCAGACGAGGTGCTGAGTTAATTTAATTCTTCGTGGTGTTACACTTGGTATTCATAGCACTGAACACAATGAGTCCCATCGTTGTAGAGTTCTGAAGAAAATGTCCAGCACTACGACGAACATGAATCGATAAAATATCCAAAGGTAAGGTGAGGTGAGGGAGAATAATCACTCCTTGACGGTTGGTGGTGGACTGATTTTCCCTTCCAACAGTGACTCCGAGGTTACTTCGTAGAGTTGTTTGGCTCGGAATATTCAGAAAATTAGGTAGTTAGTAGTTATCTTTAACTCCTCTTTACTTTGGTTTGCACAATGAAGGCTGAGGTCAGTTAATTAGCACAATTTTATTTACGGTGATTGAGGAAAAATAAAGCCTCAAACATAAATTGAACAAACCGGAATTAAATCAAACCAAACAAATTCAAAGAAATTATAAAGTAAACTACGGAGACAATTACCAATTCCAAGGAATGTTTCTCCATGTAAGGTAATTACCGATCATAAAGAAAATTTCTCAATCACCCAAAATTGCCATAAACTTTTTACAAAATGTTATAGGAATATATATTTAAATATATATTTTATACACACAAACACACACACACACACACACACACATATATATATATATATATATATATATATATATATATATATATATATATACATATATATATATATATATATATATATATATATATATATATATATATATATATATATATATATATATATATATATATATATATACGCATTTTTCAAATTATAGGCGCTTATGTTAAGATGTACCGAACCAAAATGGAGAAATTAAAAACTTCATATAAATTCCCATCAGCTTTGACCGATTCATGGTGTAAGAAATTTTCATTATATATGATTGTGCAATGGTACGATAGAACATATATACAGCTGGACATATTATTCGAACTTATGAATAGGGCGAGGAGAAACCTCATCTGTGATCAAGATTTAGCCCCCCCCCCCCCCCCCACCCTTTAAGAAATCTTGTTTACACTTGTTAGTGACCTCACGCCTTTACTCATGAACGACAGTGAAGGAAAGGCAGGAAAGCCTACATTTAAAAAAACCGTGCTCCTCAGTAGTGCCATCTGTTGCCGACGCGCCCATCTAATTAGCCAGGAAAATACTCAACGGGGTTTGGATATTTCGGAAGGTTCATATGTTACTATAAAGGTTGTCCGATAATTGGTCTACTATTATTCATCTAGTGATTTTCAATATATTTCTATTAAATAATATTGGTTATTTGACAACCTATGTTCTTTTTCCTACTTATGTAACTTGTCGCTTGTTCATTTCCAAATGTAAGTAATGATTAGGCTGTGTATTTCACGTATATAAATTATTGCAAATATTACTTAAAGAATAAGTGAAAGACGCATCCGAAATAGTACTTGTGCCTAACAGTCTATTTTTTCACATACCATATAGAGATATGTTAAGAAAAGATAATCTGATTTTTTTTTTGGCACCTAATGTGATTTTTCATTCTAGAGGTACTTGTACTTACAATAGTAAAATAAGGGCCTCTCAAACCGGCCTTAACATCTATTAGGCCCTATTTTAGTGTATAATCTCGGACATCAATAAAGTACAGATTCTGAAAGTTATAATCATATACGCATTCAATATACAACCTTACCTTAACTTTACATCGATAAATGCGAGGGGAAAATGCACAAATAAATGATAGTTTCTGCTTGAATGGCAGTACATTAAAAATATGCTTCTTGTTTTACATATGGCGACGGACTGGCACCATTGTTTTCATGAAGACTTAACTAGCGTTACCAGATTTTTAGATACCAAATTCCCCTGAGAATAACGGAAATAAAACGTAATCATGAGCTACAATGAAGATAAAAAACCATGAGTACGTTTTTTCTAATGCCAGTTTTTGTTTTATTCATATTGTAGCATATATTTGTATCATTCCTGATAAAAACACCTATCATAGTTTTAAAAGAACGCTGGTGAAATTTGTCCACCTGGTAACATTGACTTTCATAAACAAGTAGCAGACGACAAGAACAGCGCCACCAGTTGCGGATGCACCCTACTAAAGCGGCCAAATGCTCACAGGAATCCAAGCGATGTTCCTGAATTCCCTTTACTGCCTTTGTTTATTCATGAAGGTATCAGGAGGCCTATTACCTTTGGAAAGGTAACAGATCAGCTTTGATTTGGAATAACTATATTCACATAAGAGCTGTTCCTCAGATGATTTATGCTTCAACTGAAAAGGAATACAATTTACCAACAACAAGGATAAGGATAGGGAAGTGGGGAATGGGTGATAAGGAAGAGTACCCCTGGATACTATCCAGTTTATAGCCCGAAGGCAGGTACTCGGGATGGGAAAGAGTAAGAAAAAAGCGGGAAAAAGAAGTATAGGAGGAGAGTAAAAGAGAGGGGCATACCCTCGTGCAATATTAGGTAGATTAAGGGGCCACCTGATAGGCAGTCCAGAGTGAATAGGAAGGGAAAGGACGAGAAGGGAGAGGAAGGGTTTTTTTGTTTAAGCATCTATAGCCCTGGTGCAAGAAGAATGTCTGATGGACCTATTCGAAGGCAAAAAAGTTATGATGGCAAATTATTAATGAGTTTTGTTATTGAAAATTAATATGATTTATTAATTGATGGTATTTATTTTTGTTGTTTTCATTCTGATAAAAACCAGGAATATAAGTGGTGGACTGCCCTTAAATTTGTACTCTTTGGTATAGACTTAACAGTTCCCTTTACTTAAACCACATGACACTGTAAATGACTGTTCTAAAGAAAAGGTAACCCTTTTGACTGATGTAGTTAGTAGTAAGCAAAATAATGAGAAACTCGATCTTCATAATTTTTGTTTTCCCGGGATTAAACTAACGTGTTTAGCTTTTCGGTACTGTAAAATTAAAACTCTCTCAATGGAACTCGATGCTAATGGAAGTATATTTTTTTTTCTTTCATAATTACTACTGATTTCTTATCTCCTAAGCAGTCTTATTTTCCATAATTTAGTAAGAAGAGGTTCTTTTAGCACTTGTTGGAGAATTGGTAGTGTTAATCAATTAAGTAAATGTGTCTGTGGCAGTTCTAGCCTCTAATTACCACATAATTTCCATAACTTCCATAGAGTCTAAAGTTTTTCAATATTTATGGCAAAACGTCTAAATAGGTATGCTGAATGTAATCATATGTTCCCTAGTTCAGAATTTAACTGTCATAAAGGCCTTCAACCATGCAATGTCCTTCTCACAATCTTCAATGCTGCACAGAAATCCCTCGATTGTGGTCAGGAAGTCTGTATGAATAGCCTTGATTTCAGTGCTGCCTTTGACCAGGATATGCATGAGGCCCTTGTTTCCAAATTCAAACAGTTGTTATTGGATGCTTAAGTAATAGATTGTAAATTCACTGATATCTGTAGTTCTTCAGGGAGATGTTGTTGGCTCATTACTTTTCATTTCATACTATGTAAACATAACATGTGGATTAGCCTATGAAACAATCTCGTTGTATATGCAGGTGATGCAATTCTCTTTGCATCAATTCTATATCATAAATGTACATCTAGGATTGCTGAATCCCTTAATAAAGATCTAGCTAAAATTAGTGTATGGTGCAATTTATGGGTCAAGAAGTTGAAGCTTAACAAAAATCAAAGTATGAGGACAGTGGTTCCTCAGTATCTACATCTCTGCATTGATAGTTTTTCTATAACTCCCGGCAACTCTTTTTAGGAGGAATTTTTAATACAAAACTCACTTTTGAGAAGCACATTCGGTCTGTTTCTTCTTTAGTTGCACAAAACATGAGTTTATCAGAAAAGTCTTTTCTGATTTTCGATTATCAATCCATTCTGGAGAGGTGTCTTGTTTTTATTTTTCACTGCATTGTTTCAAGTACTATTCTCTTTCCTGGTCTTAAGCTGCACTATCTTATCTTAAACTATTGTATAAGAACTTGCGGTCTATTCTTGATGTTGATATTAATCTCTGGCACCGTTGTTCATTTAGTTCTTTATGCATATTGCAAAAGATTTTTTCGTAACTCTGACCACCCTTCGTTTTTAGATCTCCCCAGATAGTAACATCCTGCACGTAATATTAGGTATACAGCTAATTCTAACAATCATGTCTTCTCCATCATAAGGATCAATACTACACAGTACTATATTCTAGAAGTCTTATTCCAGCTGTGACCAGGTTCTGGAAGGATCTTCCTAATCAGGGAGTCTCTCTCCAAAGTCTATATATGACAGATCTATTGGTACGTTTTTATTGATTTTAGAAGATTTTGTCTTAATTTTTTTCTAATGTATTTTATCTCTTTCCTCATTCCTTTTGCTCACTGCATTTTTTTTTTTCTGTTAGAGCCCTTGGGATTATACCATGCTGCATTTGCAACTAGGGTTGTAGCTTAGATTATAATAATAATAATAATAATAATAATAATAATAATAATAATAATAATAATATAATAATGATAGTGATAATAATCATAATAATAATAATAATAATAATAATAATAATAATAATAATAATAATAATAATAATAATAATAATAATAAAAATAACATCAACAATAATAATAATAATAATAATAATAATAATAATAATAATAATAATAATAATAATAATAACTGCCCACGTACAGGACACAGATTGGACGATCGAATACTAAAGATAAAGACGAAAAACTATCAATCAAAAACTGATTGAGAAAAAATAGAAAGGGAGCTGACACCCAGAAAGGAACCATACTATTTGATAGAAGAAGTGGTAACCGCAATTGGAGACAACAACCCATCATATAATGGTATGCAACAAACCGAAATAAAAGTGACGGATGAAGTAGCAGATCATCTGAGCAAGTAAGACACTAGATGCTAAACAATAGAGAAAGTAAAAGGATACCAGCCCTATAACCCAACAATCAGAATGAACTGAAGGAAAAAGGAAAGAAGTTAATGAAATACTTAATCTAATCCAGACTAGTACTATGAAAATAGAGATACCAACATCACAATCCAATGAACAGTGTAAAAAACAATCCCCTTGGATAAAGGAGATTGGCAAATCAAATAACAGATATGAGAGCTGACTTGAGTAAACTTGAAGAAATGGCAGAAAACAGGCTGGAAAACGACAAGGTACAAAAGGAACTGAATAAGAAGTTTAAAGGTACAGAAGAAGGGTTTCAACAACATAAGGGCAGATATAGAGCAAAGAATAAAGGCCAAAGCACAGAAGATCCACAAATATGAACACAGAAACAAAGGATATCAGCAGAACGAACTCTTTAAAACAAACCAGAAACGCCTATTCCCAGCCAGCAAAATGTTGCAGAAGGAAAGGCAGAGACACAAAAGACCAGTTGCTAATACCCGAAATAATTATGAAGAATAGTGAGAAAAGGAAAATCAAGCCAAGTGTGGCTTGGATATACTACAAGAAAGCCTTCGACATGATATCACACTCATGGCTGATAGGATGATTAAACATATATGGCGCAGAGGATAACGCTATCAACTTCCCCAACTATACTATACTTACATGTACTGGAAAACGGCTTGTAGATCCCCATAACAAGAGTGCATGAAAAGACAGGAGTTAGATACCACTCGAAGAAAAAAGGTAGCAGAATAAACCAACTGATATCCATGGAGGATATCAAACAGTTCGGAAAAGATACTAAGGAAATAGACATGCTAATCCATAAATTGAGAATAAAATCAGGAGACATAAAGATGGCGTTTGGAATAGAAAAGTGGGCCCTAGTTAAGATAGGGTGAAAAAAATAACAAAGACTGAAGGTATAAAGCTGCTATATGGAAATGTTATCAAATACATTGACGAAGCAGACTACAAATACTTTGCAGTAATAGGAGAGGCAAGAAAACATCAAAAGATGAAGGAAAAAAATCATAAGAAAATACAGGAAAAGAATCAAAGCTATAATGAATCAAAGCTTAACTCTAGGAATATGGTAAAGGCTATGAACACCTGGGCAGGGCCAGTATTGGATGCAGTGCTGGAATAGTGGAGCAGAAGAGGACAAAGCTTTGCAACCTAGATAGAAAACTAGAAACGTAATGAACATGCACCCAGCATTACACCCAAGAGTGAATACTGACAGGCTCTATATACCACGTGAAGGAGAAAAAGGACCTATCAGTAGAGAAGATTGCTTCAACATAAAAAATAGAGCACTGGGACAGTACCTTAAGACAACTGAAGATGAATGACTAAAAAGTGCATGGGAAGAAAACCTATTAAATGATGATAAAGACAACGAATAGAAAAGAACAGGAAAAAAAGACACAAGAAGAATGGTTAATAAAACCAATGCATGAACAGTTTCTGAAACAAACAGAAGAATTTTCCAGTAAGGAAACAGGGCAATGGCTACGGAGAGAAGAACTTAGGAAGGAAACTGAAGGGATCATAATTGCAGTACAAGATTAGGCCTTAAGAACAAGATAAATTCAACGACCTATTGACGGAAATAGCATCACGCGAAAGTCCAGGAAATGTATGGCAAAAGAAGAAGCTATCAAGCTCGTCGCAAGTAAAAATTCAGCACTTGCTCAGAATCAATATAAGAAAAGACGTGACAGGACAGCTAAAGCTCTCCATTGGAGTCTCTGCAAAAAGTTGAAATACAATGTAGCAACAAATGGGTCAAACATCAACCTCAAGCTGTGGTAGAAAATTATCACACTAAACTACTCTGGGATTACAGTATAAGGACGGACAGAATGATAAAAAGCATATCGACCAGACATCACACCGGTTGAGAAGACAACGAAAAAAGTATCACTCATAGATGTCGCAGGAGATAATAATAATAATAATAATAATAATAATAATAATAATAATAATAATAATAATAATAATAATAATAATGATAATAATAATAATAATAATAATAATAATAATAATAATAATATCAGATAAACTCCACTCATTAAGATATTTGAACTGAACTATTTTTCTCTTAAATACATTGATCTAGTCTATTCCTCATCCTGGGAATACACTTATTTGAAAGTGAGTTCAACCAAGTTCTCAGATTTATAGCAAGATGAACCACACATAATGCCAATGGTTATTTCTGTGATCTCTAAATGGTTCATCACTCAAACTTAATCAATTCGAGTGTGTCTAGTCTAATAAAAAGTCAAAGTGAAGGAAGTTAGTCAACGTATATCTGAATATAATTTCTTCGTAGTAAAAATCAATATTTACATTTGATCATTTATATAATGAGCATACTTTACTGTAGAGGTTTAGCAATGCATGACAATATCATCGCAAACTCCTACAATCGCCAGATGCTTCTTGTGTTACAGAACTTTACGTATTCCTTATTTCATGTGGGTAATTCTATAACTAACTGGAAATAAGAAGTCTCTTTCTAAATAACTAAAAGAAAAAGTGGCCTGACTACTCTTCTTTGTTTGATGGCTCTATCAATTTTTGTTCGTTTATAGCAAGTTAAAAAGAAAAGTTCAATGGTAAATGATGACATAATAAGGATAACTTTTATTAATACGTAAATGATTGGCAATACTCCAAAAAGAAAAATTCTTGGTATAAAAGCAGCAAGGATTTCCCTAAAGTTCATCTTACCGAGGAAGTTAAAAACTTTCTTACTTGACTAAGTTCGGTGCAAAATTCTCAAAGGAAAAAAAGAGAATAAATTGAAACGGGATAAGCGAATTAGCTGCAAGATGAGAACATGAAGATTTTCTAGTGGTGAATATAGACTGGGAAACCTCATGACAATTAATTGAATAGATGCAAGTAAGGGAAAATTACTAATATAATTTACATGGATATTTCTAACGTACTGATTGATGCAAGTGGCTATAATAATAATAATAATAATAATAATAATAATAATAATAATAATAATAATAATAATAATAATAATAATAATAATAATAATAATAATAATTTCATTTATTAAAGTAATATGCAATCAGATAGTCTTGCATTTGATTTAATATATAATGCCACATTTTTTGAAATATACTAAATGACATTAGCAGCAGTTGGAATATAATTTAGACGATGAAGAGCAATTGAATCCAGGACCTGAATTCAGTGGTTTCCTCATGCTCACACAATTATCATCATTGATACTGAAATTCAATTGGGCTAAAACTTACAGCCGAGCCAATAATAGGAAAACCCGAGATCCCAAACCTCTGACAAGCATAACTAACTTCATTTCCTAAAGATTTCTTCTTTTAAAAAGTGACGTCATCTGCCCCAAAGGTTGATAAAATACTCGTGAATAACCTTTTATATTTTGGTATATCCCTCCTAACCATCAATGAAATAACATAAAAACAATTAAAAAAAATAAATTACAAGAACCTGAATGTCAATAAAAGGAGGTCGTTTTTCACAAAAAAAAATCTTAATTCAAATTCGGCTAATGTTGGTTACACTAAGTTACTGAATGTCCGAATTAGAAACTTCCATTTAAACCGGAACTGAGTTGGTCGTAAAACTAAGCATGAACTATTGGGTACCATTTCATTAACTCTTAATCATATAAGTAATTACAGCATTTGAAAACACTGTTATTTAATTCAATTTAATTGTAATATCTACTTTTTTTATTTCTGAGATGCTATTAACGTTTACTCTTGTTTCGTGTTTGAAGACATTAGATTATATGGAATAAAATGGTTCTATGGAAATTTATGATAGTATTGATAAATTATTCCAATAATTTTGTTGATTTAATTGCCGTCCAATGTTGGTATAACTTAATACAGCATACTGTATTACATTACTGTATAGCATGCCCTTCATAAACCTCAAATTATGTTAGATATCCTTTATTCATTTTGCTAAATTCAACAATGAAAAATATGCACTCACAAAAATCCTGGGTATTACAAGAAAAGTGGAAAACAGAGGATGCTTTTCCAGTGGATTCCGGTTTTAATCCTGATTGAAGGTTGTCATAGAAGGAGGTTTGATTATGGAGAAAGCTTTCGACTACGAAGTCTATTCAGATTTCCCCAATTGTCATTCCGGGAGAGCTTTCAGAATATCCATTCTTTATCAATTCTATGAGAAATAGTTCCTTTCCTGTATGAATATAGCTTTAAAAAAAATTTCAATTTCTTGCTGTAATTTTTGTAAATGAAGATTGCAATAATTCAAATGATAGGATGTTGAGAGCATATTGATGATAAAACTCATAAATGGTGCATGACAATAAATGATCGAGATGGGTTAACGTCATCTTCAAGTTTACAAACACTAAACTAAATAGTAGTGATTCTGAAGAGTCTTTCAGTATATTCGTCAACATCTTTGACTGTAGGTTCAAGTCATCTGCCACTTTCGAAATATTTTATCATGAATCCATTGAAAGTTGATCACCCCAATATTTTAAAACGATGAAAGTTATTGCAAAACGGTATTTTTTTTTCTTTTTATACGCAGGATTGGAATGCTTTCTTCCGGAAATTTTCATTCATAATGATTCATTTAGAATGTAATCAAGTGACACCATCTCTTGTGAAGATGAAAAAAAGAATAATGTAAAATGTGTCCAGGGAGTAAATATGGGATGCTTATTATTTTATTTTATTTTTTTGCAGTAACGTATCGGATATTTTCTAAAGCATAAAGAAAGAAAACCAATTATAATTATGAGAAAAACAAACGTAATTAACCGAAAACACGATGATAAAAGAGCAAGATCTTTCAGCATATTTTAAAACAACACGAAAAATAAACAAAAAACAAATAACTGTCATCAAGAGATATATATTCGAGCATAAAGCTCCAGTCATTTAGGTGTATTTTGTTGGGAGTTGTCAACCTATTTCAGCATTTTATGGAAGCTGGAGATTTTCAAAGTGAGTAGAATTAAAAGCATTCATTTAGACTTCATCATTCTTCAAAAATTCTATGTGATTGCTATATTTTGTTACAAAATCCTCACTTTCCAATTTTTCATGAATACGAATCTGTTTCTTTCCGTCAAAGCCTTTTTAATACGAATAAGGAGCATACATTGTTATAAGTGCGTCTGTTATAAAAGAAAAAACCGAAGTCTAATAGTGATTTTAGAATAGAATAGTTGTAAAGGCTATATAAATTATACCTATTAGTCTCTAATGAATTAGAGTTCACAAAGCTTGTGGGCAAGAATTGTAAAAATATTCGGTTATCAACTTTTTATTCAAAATAATCTATATATATATATATATATATATATATATATATATATATATATATATATATATATATATATATATATATATATATATATATATATACATACATATATATATTACGACTAGTGAAGTACATAAATTCTAGAGCTCCAAAACTAACCTGCTTTATATTATATAATTTGATACACAATAGACAACTTCCAAGCTCTGAGAATAATATGCAACTCAGAGACAATAATATATATGAACACTGAATATCTAAAAGGTCTCTTTACTTTTCACTCAAAACAAAACTGGGTGATTACTTTACTTTTAACGGGAACTATTCTTAAATCAACCTCTTACTTCGGTCCTTAGTCAGGGGATACGAGCAAAGCCTCTGAAATAATTATTGGTGATCAAAATAATACACACTTTACAAAAATAAATATATTTTCTAAAAAAATTAACAATTTCAAAAAAATTTAAATCCAAAAAATAAATCTCTCGAAATATTAAATCTGAACTAAGCCTTATACTATGACAAAAATGATACTTCGAAAAAATTATAAAATCACTAGTATCATTAGAAAATAATTTATGGAAATATTTAATTTT
>NC_090726.1:71593593-71611093 GCF_036898095.1 Palaemon carinicauda | reverse complement strand
GGGGTACGGTTTCCCCAGCTTACACTTTTTTTTCACGTTACGGTGTCGAAAACGATGTTTTTTCGTCCCCTCGTTACGACAATTTTCCCCACCTTACGGCATCGAATTCCTAAACTCAAACTTGGCGGTTTGTACGCGTAAGACTGTGCGAGTCACTAGCTTACCATCACGCTCATACGTCAATGCATACGTCACTAAGAAGCTGGTCTGCTATTGGTCGGCGTCACGGCGTCACTAAGAAGCCGATACGCTATTGGCCGAAATCCCTCCCACAATGCCTGAGAGAGATGCTGCCTCTCACTCTCTCTTTGTTATACGCACACTCAGTTCAGAGTCTCGTGTGCGTTTCGTAAAGACTTGATCTCATGTGAGTGCTTGCGATATCATATTTTTTTGTGCATTTTAGTGCCTAATTATAACTTTAACTCATTAGCCATGGGTCCCAAGATTGCTAGCGATGTTAAAGGGAGAGGTAAGAAAATGATTATTATGGAAACGAAGCTGGAGATCATAAAGAAATATGAAGAAGGCATGCGCATCGGTACCCTTGCTAGTATGTATGGCCGTAACCAGTCTACGATTGGTACAATTATCAAGAATAATGAAGCCATTAAACCAAGTAAGTCTTCTAAAGGCATGACTGTCCTTGTCAGTGGAAGGACCTCAATCAACGACGAGATGGAGAGACTCCTTCTTCTATGGATTAAAGAGAAGTAAATCGCTGGTAATACACCCACGCAATCGATAATTTCGCACAAGGTGAGCGCCATCTTTGCCAATCTCGTGGAAGCCCAAAGAGACGGCGGACACGAAGGAACGTCGCTGCAAGCCCCCCAAGAGTTCAAGGCTTTTCATGGGTGGTTTGATTTCTTTAGGAAGAGGACTGGTATTCACTTAGTCGTCAGGCATGGAGAGGCGGACTGTTCTGACAAGAAAGCAGCAGAAGAATTCCTCAAGAAGTTTGAGAAAGTAATTTCCAGAGGAGGCTACATTTCTCAGCAAGTGTTTAACTGTGATGAAACTTGCCTTTTCTGGAAGAAATTGCCCCGCCGTAGATGTATCACACCTGAAGAAAGGAAACTTCCTTGCCAAAAACCGATGAAGGACAAACTTACCCTCGTATTTTGTGCAAATGCCAGTGGCGACTTAAAAATTAAGCCCCTACTGGTACACCACTCAGAGAATCCTCGTGCCTTCAAGGCACAAAATATCACGAAAGAGAGGCTCTCGGTATTTTGGAAGTCTAATGCCAAGGCCTGGGTCACGAGGACCATATTAATTGAGTGGGTAAACGTCTGCTTCGGTCCTGCTGTCAAGAACTTTTTAGAAGAGAACAATCTTCCTCTCAAATGTCTCCTAGTACTGGACAATGCCCCTGCTCATCCTCCTGGCCTCGAGGACATCATTCATCCTGACTTCTCCTTCATCAAGGTTCTCTATCTGCCACCGAACACCACCCCTCTCCTCCAGCCTATAGACCAGCAAGTGATTGCCAACTTTAAGAAGCTTTACACGAAGCATCTGTTCAAAAGATGCATCGGAGTTACTGAAAGCACTCAACTCACCCTCCGTGAGCTTTGGAAGGGGCATTTTGACATCGTTCAATGCCTGAGGATGATCTACAAAACTTGGAATGAGGTTTCACGGCGCACCTTGAACTCCTCATGGAAGAAACTTTGGCCAGCTGTTGTGGCAGAACGAGACTTCGAAGGTTTTGATCCCTCAACCGAAGACGAGGCCGTTGATGAGCCTGCCCCTGAGGGTGATGTTGAGGAAATAATTTCAATCGGGAGGTCCATGGGGCTTGTTGTCGATGAGGCTGACGTCCAAAACTTATCGAGGAGCACAGGGAGGAGCTTACGACTGACGAGTTGAAGGAGTTGGGGGCAATGCAGTTGATCATCATTTAAGAAGAGCACAGCTCTAGTGGTGGCGAGGACGGGGGGGGGGGGACTGAAGAAATGACATCGGCAGAAATAAGGGAAGCTATCGGTTGATATGAAAATCTTACGAGTTTTATTGGAAAGAAACACCCGGAAAAATTTCACACAAGTCGTCTTATGGAGAGTGTTAATGACAAGTGTATGAGTCATCTTAGAAATATCTTGAGGAATCATCAGAAAAAGGCTTCTTTGGATAGATATTTTTCCAAAAGAGAAGTGTCAGAAAGCAAAGATGATAATAGTGATTCTATCAAAAAATCTAAAAGAGAGTAATTTTTTAAGTTCTAAAAAAAATCATAAAAAAAAATTCAAAAGACAAAAATTATAAAAAAAGCATTTGTAATTTTAAGTGTTGAATAGTAAGAATAAATTTATTATTAAGTATGCATAACATAATTCGCATTGATACATTTTTATATCTACCGTCTCCTCCCTCCTCTGCCTCCACCCACTACCAGCTCAAGTCACGTTACTCCAAAGGTATATAAAATTTAATTTTTCCTTTACAGTACTGTACGGTATATAATTTTTATTTATCCTGTAATGTTTTTTTAATTATATACTGTACATGTATATTATATATAAGTATTCTGTAGTACAGTGCTTACTATACTATTTTGTTACATACTAATTTTCAATGTTTTTACCTGGGGTTTTGCACGCATTAGCTTTTCTATTGCCCGCCACACGACATTTTCACCATATGATACGGATTAATGTCGTAGGGGGGGAGCCTACTATATATATATATATATATATATATATATATATATATATATATATATACGTATATATATATATATATATATATATATATATATATATATATATATATATATATATATATATACATATGCAATTTTGATATTTTCCTTTGGTGAATTTGATAAGGATGCTGGTCTTTCCAGTATTTGTCATAATTCTTTTCATTGTGTATACCCCTAGTTCTTATTACTGCTGCTACCATTTGAATATCTATACACTTGCAAAATGTATATTTTCAGCTATTATCTTAATCGAGGAATATTTCCAATGTGAGATAATATACCTAATTTCGTCTACTTTGATATGGTTTTTATGTTCCATTTCTTACTTTTCAATATTGTTTATGTATGCAGCCGTACCTACGAGCACTATTTGAAGATTAGCTTGTACCCTTTTATTTTTTCCCCCAGTATATAGCTGCCTCGTGATATAAAAAATGAGTTTCCTCCTTCGCAGTCATCTTTTTTTCCGAACCACCATGCGAGACGAATTTCTATTATATCTGCTAAATAATTGTTAATCAAGTCAACATAGTTTTAAAAACCCAATTTTCTGATACGATGAACTATAATTTCCTCTTTATTACTTTTCATTGGATGAAAGTGGAAACAATGACATATAAAATGATATTCGAAATAAGGCTTGAATCAAGTTATTTTTATGGCTACAAAACTGAGTAATAAAATTTATATACTTTTGCTAAGCTTTTCTCTCTCTCAAAGGTTGTCATTTCGATGCTGTTAAATTTGGGTCCACTTTGACCTTTTTCGTAAGACATTACTGACAATTTATTCCGGCGTAAGGAACTGTGTTTGAGTCTTTGAGCTTTAGCTTTCGTGGATTCATCTGATAGGAGCCAAACTGAATCATTTTTAAGATTCGTAAAAAGATTTTGGCGTCCGAGAAGGATCAGAAAAATTTTGTGCTTCTTACTAATTTACCTTCACTGTTTTAAAAGGCCACCCAGATTAGGGAGAAAATGCAGGGTCATTTTTATCAAACAGTAATAAAAAACCTCACAGATTTTTTCAAAAAGAGTAACATGTCCCCCTTTGATTGCTATGTTGCTAGATATTTCCAGAAAAGTTTATTGATGGGCAATATAACTTAATCTTTTAGTAAAATAAGATATTAGGAGAGCTATGTATTGGTTCACGATTGTTATTATTATTGTCATTATTATTATTATTGGCCAAGCCCCTGGTTGGAAAAGCAGATGCTATTAGCCCAAGGGCGCCAATATGGAAAATAGCCCAGTGGAGAAAAGAAATAAGAAAATGATTAAACTGCATGAGAAGTGCTGAATACTTTATATAAAATATTTTAATATCAGTGACAACGCTGGAATAGGTCTGCCATATATAAAATAAGAAGAGAGACATATGTCAGCCTGTTCAAAATAAAAACATTCACTGTAGGTTTGAACTTCTGATATTCCAACGATTTAACTGCCTGATTAGGAAGATCATTCCAGAATATGGCTATAGCTGGAATAAAACTTGTAGAATACAGTACTATGTAGTGTTGAGAGTTAGGATATTACTGTCTGAGAATATCTGAACACAAAAATGGTCAGAGTTATGAAACATCTCATGCAAAATGCATAAAGAACTAAACACATGATGGTGCCAGAAATAGTGTTGAGGCTATTAGAAAATTGAGCTTATCGTCTCTATGAATTCTTTATTCGTCTTAATGTGAATTGAAAATTAAAATTGCAATATCTAAAATCTTGAAATTTAGGTGACTATAAATTGTCATAATACCAAAAACAACACGATTTTCCGATTTTAGGAATAGATATAAAATCTTAGTTCAAAACTGTGTACGTTGACCTTTTTACACTTGCATAAACTGCTCAATGCATTCAATTGATGGACAACTTTAAATTTTTCTTTGTATATCTGGTATTCTGTAAACTGAGCCCTCTAGATCAATCTATATTTTCTAAATTTTTTACAAGAAAATCACATTATTAGAATAGCTATATCTACTGCAATGGTGTTGCATGTAATTCTTTAAACAATTCGTTCAGATTCTTAGAAGATTTAATCTGCCCTATTCAATACTGTTTTCATGGTTGAAGATACTCTTTTCCAATCATTTCCTATATTTAAATAAAAAGAAATTACATCCAATACAGTAACTCCATGTACATTACATTAGATACCATTTTAATCAAACTAGCCCTTTTCCTTAACAACATCCATTAACTTAGGTTTCACATTTATAGTGTATCGTTATTAAAAAATCATAACATATTTTGAATCAATTAGTTGTTTTGACTATATAATTCAGAAAATGGGGGATTATATTTCCTATGGCATTCCCAGAATCAAGTTACTTCTAGAAAATTTCAGATGGAGGTGTCAGGAAAAACTTTTTTGTACTTATTTTTAGAATCCACTCCCCTCTTTCTTAGTAATTTACCTCCTTTATTATAGTCCTTTCTTTTAAGTATTGTATGGCTTGTTGTATATCTATAGAAAAAAAAATGAGTGCGATGCCAGATATGTTATCGAATCTAATGCCGGAGTCACACATCAGAGATTCAAGGCCACACATGTCATAACGGTCAAATGTGAGGAACATCATGGACAGCTGTATGTTGATTTTGACACCATAATGTATTACAACATTGCTAACTTGTTCTGATCGAGATTAACTTTTGTATGTACCTAATCAGGCAGTGCAGTATGCCGCTGATTAAGTCACGCCCCCATTTTTTGGTTGCGACACAATAGCTCAGTACGTAAACGCATCGAGAATTACGCCATTGTACAATACTTACATAGTAGGTAATAGCAGCATTCGTTATGACATAGTGTGCATGGATGCCACCATACAAATAGCAGGATGAACTCTGCACTGATTATTCTCGTTCCAGTTGCAGATACAGCAACAACTAGCTCTCTGTGATCAACACTTTGAAAGAAAATGGCCTATGGAGATTTGTTAAAGCTCATACCAAACTATCTACATGTCCATAAATTTATTAAAGCCATTTCGGACTATCAAGGTGCCCTGATGCAGATAAGAATTATGTAAGAAATTCAACGCATGAAGATATTTAAAAAGCAGAGAGCTCTAAGATGTTTCTGTTCCCGGCCATACTGATGCAAAATTTGGTTACTGAAAATCCATATTTATAGAGGAATTTTACTAGAATTACAGATGACTTTTTCGATGAAAATTTGGAACGGGTTAAACCCTACATAACAAAGGTAATGACATTCTGGAGGAGACCGATTGAGCACAACCTGCAAGTTGCAAATTGTCCTACATTATCTTACAACAGGAAAATCACAAAGAGACTGTTCTTCCAATTTTGTTTGGCTCCTAACACCCTAAGCAGTATTGTGTCTGAAACTTGTAGGGCTAATGTGCAAGGTTTTGGATTTGAGCAATGATGGAAATTCCCATACATCCTTAGAGCAATAGACAGGAGGCACATTTGCATCAAGAAATTTTACTCTGACTCTTCATACAGTTGTTTTGCTGAATACAAGTTTTAGTATGTGAATGTAGGAGCAATAGGATAAGAGTCTGATGGTGGTGTTTTTTCCAAGACAAAGTTCCGGGAAATTTTGTATAAATGTGAAGCCAACTTGCCCGCCCATAAAAGATTAGAAGACGTGGAAGAGAAACCCTCCAGTGAAATATTTCTTCATTATAGATGATGCTTTCGCTCTAAAGAATCATCTGATGAAAATATATCCTGCACGATGACTGAAACGTGCAGAATCAATCTAGAACTATCAGTTGGGAAGGACAAGACAGACTGTGGAAAACATCTTTAGGATCTTAGCGAGGAAGTAATTATTGTTCCAAATTATCATAATCTTAAATTATTATCAGTATTTTTTTCATAGTTCGACATTTTAACCATGTTTCGGGAAACATGTGCAATCTGAAAATACATTGTTTATACCATTTCATAATCTAATAGGTATTTTTCCTTCCCCTTCCACAGGTTTAGATTGTTTCACATTTCCATCAATATTCATCATGATCGTATCAAGTCCGTGGTGTTGGCAGCATGTGTGCTGCACAACTTAATTTTGACGGCATCATAAAACGCTAGGAGTAAGGGAGACCAAGAGAACTCAGATGAGCATGTGGAACTATATAAATTCCCCTGTAAGTTCCATTCCTTAGGAAGATCCTATGAGCTGGGAAGTTTTCATGTGTTACAGTTACTCCAAAAAAATTTTAAAAGTAAATTTATATCAATTATTGAATAAAACCTTATTTACAATATATTTTTAACTTGGAAACTGCAAATAAACTTCTGAAATTCTTGCATATTCTTTTCGCTTCCGCTTTTATAAATATATGCATGAAATAACACACACTCATTTATAAATATATATATATATATATATATATATATATATATATATATATATATATATATATATATATACATATATATATATATATATATATATATATATACTTTGTTATTGAATGTTATATTATTTCATAAATTCATTTAACTAACGTATATAAAAAGATTCCAGTATTGCGAGTATTTTCCTTTGTAACCTAAAATTTGCATAATTTCCTGAAAGATTATTTCATTTGTTTTCTAACATTGAAGGAATAAGTCAATTTAAGCTTTCACAGTCATTTTGTTTAAGAATAAGAATTATTTTCATTGTTATTTGAGAATACTTTGAATGCATCTCATTAATATTTTCTTGAATACATTAGAGTTAATATTGTTAATGTATCACTCAATGTCCGGTGTCAAGTACCTTTGTTTAATAAGAATGATTTTCGATCAAATAGAAATAGTTTTTTTTTTTTTTTTATAAATATTCAATATTTTTCCTGGGCAAATTTTATTTCTAATTATTTCATGTATTGTATTCCTGCCAAAAATAAGTATTTCCAAAAATGAATGACGCTTTCGACAGGAATATTTATTGTAATAAATAATTTTTTTTTTCCTAATTCAATATTATATCATCGTCGTCCTCATCATCATTATCCTCTCCTCTTAAGCCTATTGAGGCAAAAGGCCTCGGTTAGGTTTCGGCAGTCGTCTCTATCTTGAGCTTTAGAATCAGTACATGTCCATCCATCATCTCTAACTTCATGCTTCATAATCCCAGCCATGTAGTCCTGGGTCTTCTAATTCTTCTAGTGCCATGTGGAGCCCAATTAAAAATTTGGTGAACTAATCTCAGTCTACCCTCATGTTGATTTAATCCACATATGACACTCGAATAATTTATGTTATAGTTCAATTTGTAATTATGTCTTGCCGTTTAACTCCTAATATTTTATGAGTGCTTTGTTCTCAAATCTACAAAATCTGTTGGATATTGTTTCATTGTCATACCACGACTCATGTCCATACAGTAACACAGATCTTACTAAACTAATATATACTGTAGTTTGATTTTTATATATAATTTCAGGTGATTTGATTTCTAATTTTACTTAACCTAGCCACAGTCTAATTTACCCTTTTCAATCTTTCATTAAACTCCCATTCTAAAGACCCTGTATTAGAGATCATAGTTCCTAAATATTTAAATGATTCTACCCTATTAATTCTTTCTCCTTTCAATGATATTTCATCTTCCATTGCATATTCTGTTCTTATCATCTTTCTTCTATTGGTCTTGAGCCCAGCCTTCAGTGACATTTATTGAATTATGTTAGGCAATCATTGCAAATACTGTGGCGACCTGCTAATAAAGAAAGCGTCATCAGTATACTCCAGGTCAGCTAGTCTCCTATCACCAGTCCAGTCCAATCCTTCTCCACCATCCCCAACTGTTTTGCGCATTGCAAAATACATGAGGAGGGTAAGCAACTTAGGTGACATCATAATTCCTTGGAGTTCACTGGATATGTATTTGAAAGAACTCTAATCATGTCAAATATACTTCTTGGAACATTCTTTGATATTTTAAATAATCATATCATTTATGAATTAGTTCCAAATGAAAGCTATATCAATGTATTTGCAAGATGTTTCTTAGATGAATCAAGAGATAACATATGAAAATTATAAATAATTTACTATTTGAAAGAATGCATGGTGTGTATATGTTATTTATAAACATAAACTAAATATTTACTGGCTTTACAAAAGCTACATCATATTTTACAATGTTAATGGCAACCTGCTTTCAACCGGTGCAGAAATTGGAGATTTAACTGAAGTTGTAGTAGGAAGAATAATTTCTAAATACTTTTCATTATATTCTTCGTGGAGATCTGCTTTCCTTGTGATTAGTGTGGTGCTTTTAAATACAATTGGCAAAAGCAAAAGTGAAGTTACAAGGTTACAGCGAGGAATGCGGGATGTGTCACATTAGGTCACTTGAAGAAGACTCCTAATCCAATCTCCCAATCTGATTGCCTCTGTCTTTTATAGATTGTGCAGTGTGTGGAAGTGTGTTGCTAATACCATTTTCACACAGTCTTGCTGAGCAATCTCGGACTGGCCATATGGCTGAGGACACCTGTATACGTCTGTATGTGAGCCCAGTTCGTGAGAAAATTAGACATAGGCATAGCGTTTCCACTGTGGAACAATACATAGGGTAGCGAAGATTTGGCGTACTGTTGACGCGCTACCCGTATACTGTGCTCACGTACGGTCTTGTATGGCAGCTTGCAGCCATATGCTGGTATCATACAGCTGCAGAGGCATCCCAGAAAAATATATTACACAATGTGTTATCAGCATAGACTTCTTGAAAGATACGTTTGACGACATAACGCTGTGTATAGATTACGGACTGTTGTTGGATAAATTGTAAAATTGCCATGCGGATGACACAGTTCTGCTGTGTACAGCTACTAATAGCTTCATATGTCCCTAAAATCATATAGAAAGTCTTATTGAATAGATCAACTCACCATTTGCACTTTTAAGATTTGCACCATACATATCTAAACAGATCCAGTGTGTGATGGACAGAGATCTACAAATAATGATTCTGCTACATCCTTAGCGCAATTATGCTCTGATTGCATTTTATCTCCTAGACTATGATGACGATGGAGAAGAAAGAGCCTCTACCAACAGAAGAGAACGTATTGAGGATATACATTTTATCATTTATGACTCCTTTTATTCACTTTCTAAACATTTTATGTTTTTAAAGTTACATATTTTCAGGTTAAACCTTGGCTGCCAAGAAGACCTATGTACATACTCATATGTTTTTAATTTATAACTTTCCAGGTGAAACCTTGGCTGAAGATAAGACCTATATTTGGGTCATATCATCATTTGATGGCAAAATTAAATCTTGAAGAATTTCGATCTTTTACAAACTATGTGATGATGAGTCCTTATTTATCCAAAGAACTTATTGACAGGATCCAACAAAGGATCTCTGTTTTGTAGAGAACTGGTGTAAATTCATTGTAAATAATTTTTTGTGTATTATAATTTAGTTTAGTTAGGTCATAGAGTACAGCTGTTCTAAATCAGGCTAGGTCTGTTAACAAGTAAACAATTGTTCTATTATGTAATGGGCTAGGTTTGATGAATCTATTATTGCACTCAAGTATAAATTTTCTGACTATTGTTCTCATTCAGGAATTATGGTATGTTGAACATGCTTGTATAAAACCAGCTAGGGTTAGTTTCTATTGTTTGAGTTATTGAAGTCAGTGTTTTCTGTACCATGAAAATCAGTTAGCAAGCAGCGATCAGCAGGGAATGTTCAGTTTTGAAGGTTTATTTTAAAGTTTCAGCAAATACAGTGTTTTGTATGATGAAGGAATCCTCCACTAAATTTGATAAAATAGTTTATATCCGTTTTAGATTTTTTTTTTTTTTTTAACAACGGAGCACAACATTCGATGTCTTGGAGGACTACAGTGTTAAAGATGGAAGATGTGAGGAAAGCATATATGTTAGATAAAACAGTGTTTACAAGATTAAAGGTCATATTGATCAGATATATAGAACAAAAACAAAGCAGTAAGTTTATAATGAACTATTACGGTAAAGTTAAGGATTCTTCTGAGAAGGTAATAATGAAACATAATGAGTATACTGTGTACATAGATGAAGATGAAGATCATGAAACAGAACAGCAATAGTTTAATTAAATATTTAAAGTGTTTTATAAATTAGAGTTAGCTATGAAGGAATAATCTAAATCTATGGAAAATAACACTTCACAGAGTGAAATAGAGTTAAGCGATAGTAGTGAGGAGGCAGAAAACCACATAGCGACAGTGAAAAAAGTGAGTGGAGAGAAAAAAGTTGGCATTTAAAATGGAAAAACACAAATTACCAAAGGTTGCGGGGGATATGAGTGAATACGTGATATTCAAGTCTGACTTTAAGCACATTGTTGAGACCAATTACATGGAATGGAACTGCATCACACTTTTAAGAACATGCTTGTTAGAAAAGACCACAGAGCTCATAAAAGGACTTGGTAATAATTATGATGTAACAGGAGGATATCTAGATTTCGTGTATGGTGACCCTAGGCAAGTAGCAGCTGCAATTCTGCAAGAGATCACAAGATTTAAATCATTGTAACCCGGTGATGACTCCAAGTTTTGTGATCTATCCCATCTCATACGAAGGCGCTACAATACATTAAAAGAAGTAAATGGGCCACACAATATGGGCAACAATTACATGTTAGCTATAATCGACCAGAGGATGTTTGTAGAGGATAGAAAAGCGAGAACTTCATTGTAATTGCTAAGAGGCATCTCTTGGCAGCCTTCTGAAATGAATGGGCTGGGAGATGAAAACAAGGATGAGGGCATCCACCCCATTTGATACATAACTACAACAGTTCTAAAAACAGTACACTACACGACAGCAACAAAAGAGTACAACAACAATTGTTGGTTATGTCAGAATTTAGCTCATTGGACAGATCACTGGGACAAGTTAAAGGGTATGACAGTGGAACACCGTCTGGCAAAGGACAGCAAAAACAATGTTTGTTTTTCTCGTCTTGAAAGGAGGCACAGGGCTTCCAGTTCTATAAGAAAAAATCCATGCCCAGAAGCTGATTGCAAATACTATCATTACCAATTACTTCACACCATCGCAAAAAAGCCAGCAGGTGCATTCAGTGTTGTTCATCAGAATGCTAACAAACTATTCTCGCCAATGCTGACAGCAGAGGCCCTTGGACACAGAAGTGGGAGGGCTGCAAATATTCTCACTGACTCAGCTGCTCAAGTAACATTGATTCAGGATAGTTTAGCTCAGGAGTTAGGCTTAAAGAGTGGGGAAGTAAGAATAGAGATTACCAAAGTTGGCTGAGAAACTGATATAATGACGACTAAGTCATATACAGTTAAGGTGTTCATCCCCTCAAAACCATTAGCATACCTTGTATTAGCAAAAGCAATGAGAAGGTGTAACTAGATGACGTTGCTATGAAGTTAGTTTGAAGGCAAATGTATTAAAGGGTGGTATTGACATACAAATGGGTGTAAATCAAATGGAGATACAAACAGGAAGAACAACAATGGTTCAGCAGTTAGTAGCAAGATATACACCTTTAGATTGGGTAGTTTTTGGCCCCACAAGCAGCAATGGTATACCAATATTCTCAATAAAGGTAATTATTGTTCAAGTGTCTTCCTGTCCAATAGATATTACTGATTTCTTGTCAACAGAAGCTATGGGAGTCAGAGGTGAGGAGATAAACGGACAGTCAGTTGAAGAAAAGATAAGAGATTTGGCGAAAAGGGTGAACAGAACTTGGATCATGCCTTACCCATGGAAGAGGGGTCCAAACGACCTACCCAACACCTGGGTTCAAGCAGAGAAGCATCTACAAGCAACAGAAAAAAAAAGATTGTAACGAGCACCTGAAATACCTGTTATGTATAGACAGCAGATGGCAGAAATGGTGGAATTAGGCTTTATCAGAGAGTTATCGAAGCAAGAAATGGAAAAGTGCACAGGTTCAGTGTATTATATTTTATATCATCCTGTTATCTGCATGGATGAAAAGTCAATACCTGTCGGGATTGTCCTCAGTACATCAGCCTCATTTAAGCCTTTCGCCCCCAAAGGACGTACCGGTACGTTCTTGCAAAACACTGTTATTTACATGTTTCTGATAACTTTATGAGAAACTTCAGGCATTTTCCAAAAGAATGAGACTAACCAAACCTCTCTATGACAAAAATTAAGGCTGTTAAAGCAATTTAAAAGAAATATATAGCAAAATGTGCTCGAAATTTAACCTTACCTGAGGGGTAAAAGGGTTATAGGGCCCACTTTAAATGACTATTGGGTCAAGGGACCAGACCTTTTAAACAACTTATTTGGAGCTATTTTGAGATTATGGGAAAATGCAGTAGCTATATGCAGAGACATCTCCAGGATGTACCACCGAGTGACCATCCCATTGGTAGATCAGCACATTCATCAATTTCTATGGTGAGGCTTAAAAGATGGTCCACCTAAGACATATGTTAAAACGATACTGACGTTTGACGACAAACCAGCGGCTGTTATAACACAGACTGCTTTATGTAAGAAGGCAGAAGAAGCAAAAGTCGAGCATCCTAAGGCATTGTTAACTCTGAAGCAAAATATTTGTATCGA
This sequence comes from Palaemon carinicauda, assembly GCF_036898095.1. Taxonomy (NCBI): domain Eukaryota; kingdom Metazoa; phylum Arthropoda; class Malacostraca; order Decapoda; family Palaemonidae; genus Palaemon; species Palaemon carinicauda. Next base: position 71,597,809 of record NC_090726.1, on the reverse strand, counting down.
TGACATCTGCGACTCAGTTACCTCAGAGCAAGAAGGCAGACAGCTGAGAGAATAAATTGATACAGTACTGGAGTCAGGCAGATTCAAGGTAAAACGGTGGTTATCAAAATCTCTGCTAGGCAAGCATGAAGATGAAGAAAATAGTACAGGTTCCCTTGCAGCAGAGGACAAAGTTTTAGGAGTTGTCTGGTAAAGTACTTCAGATTTTTTCTCTTTCAAATTGAAGTGGTTTGAGGTCAAAGTTAGCTAAGGCCTCACCAAGAGGCAATTACTAAGTCACATTGCCAAGAAGTTCGATCCAATGGGATTATCAGCAGCATTCATCATCATAGCAAAAATGGGTGTGCAGATATTAGGGTAGATGGGCGTTGACTGGGATGAGATTCTGCCAGCAGATGTTGCAAATTAATGGTTGAGTTTGTTCAGTGAGATGGTTCGTCAAGAAAACATCACTTTCCAAAGATGTTTAACTCTAAAGGAAACCAAAGATCCATCTATGATGTGCGATTTTTTAGATGCTTCGCAAGATGCATTTGGTGCCTGTGCATATCTCAGATGGTAACTCAGTAGTGGGGCCTTTGCAGTGAGGCTTGTTGTGCTCAAGTCAAGGGTTGCTCCACTCAAGCAGCTTACAATTCCCAGGTTAGAACTTTAAGCCGCTGTACTAGCAGTTCATCTAACAAAGACTATAAGAGATGATTGCAGATTTCAGATAAGTGAAACAAAGTCCTTTGTTGACTGCCAAATCATTTTGTCATGGATATACAGCCAGTTGAGGTGTTTCAAACTATTTGTGTCAGCCAGAGTTGGAGGTATTCAAAGTCTCTCACATCGTTTTGAATAGTGTTAGGTCCTAAGCACTCACAATATTGCAGACGACACATCCAGAGAGATACCAGTCAAAGAACTATCAGGAAGATGGTGTAGCAAACCAGAATTCTTATGACGACCAGAGACTGAGTGGCCACGAGAGATAGTTAACATAAACCTAAAAAAAGTTAAAAAAAGAAAGATGGAAAGTCAACAGGGTACAAGACATGGCAGAGGCCTCAGTAATTAACAGCAAGTCTTTTTCCAGTTGGATAGAAATTATAAGAGTGACTTCAAGAATCATGAATTCAGTGGTTTCCTCATGCTCACACAATTATCATCATTGATACTGAAATTCAATTGGGCTAAAACTTACAGCCGAGCCAATAATAGGAAAACCCGAGATCCCAAACCTCTGACAAGCATAACTAACTTCATTTCCTAAAGATTTCTTCTTTTAAAAAGTGACGTCATCTGCCCCAAAGGTTGATAAAATACTCGTGAATAACCTTTTATATTTTGGTATATCCCTCCTAACCATCAATGAAATAAAATAAAAACAATTAAAAAAAATAAATTACAAGAACCTGAATGTCAATAAAAGGAGGTCGTTTTTCACAAAAAAAATCTTAATTCAAATTCGGCTAATGTTGGTTACACTAAGTTACTGAATGTCCGAATTAGAAACTTCCATTTAAACCGGAACTGAGTTGGTCGTAAAACTAAGCATGAACTATTGGGTACCATTTCATTAACTCTTAATCATATAAGTAATTACAGCATTTGAAAACACTGTTATTTAATTCAATTTAATTGTAATATCTACTTTTTTTATTTCTGAGATGCTATTAACGTTTACTCTTGTTTCGTGTTTGAAGACATTAGATTATATGGAATAAAATGGTTCTATGGAAATTTATGATAGTATTGATAAATTATTCCAATAATTTTGTTGATTTAATTGCCGTCCAATGTTGGTATAACTTAATACAGCATACTGTATTACATTACTGTATAGCATGCCCTTCATAAACCTCAAATTATGTTAGATATCCTTTATTCATTTTGCTAAATTCTACAATGAAAAATATGCACTCACAAAAATCCTGGGTATTACAAGAAAAGTGGAAAACAGAGGATGCTTTTCCAGTGGATTCCGGTTTTAATCCTGATTGAAGGTTGTCATAGAAGGAGGTTTGATTATGGAGAAAGCTTTCGACTACGAAGTCTATTCAGATTTCCCCAATTGTCATTCCGGGAGAGCTTTCAGAATATCCATTCTTTATCAATTCTATGAGAAATAGTTCCTTTCCTGTATGAATATAGCTTTAAAAAAAATTTCAATTTCTTGCTGTAATTTTTGTAAATGAAGATTGCAATAATTCAAATGATAGGATGTTGAGAGCATATTGATGATAAAACTCATAAATGGTGCATGACAATAAATGATCGAGATGGGTTAACGTCATCTTCAAGTTTACAAACACTAAACTAAATAGTAGTGATTCTGAAGAGTCTTTCAGTATATTCGTCAACATCTTTGACTGTAGGTTCAAGTCATCTGCCACTTTCGAAATATTTTATCATGAATCCATTGAAAGTTGATCACCCCAATATTTTAAAACGATGAAAGTTATTGCAAAACGGTATTTTTTTTTCTTTTTATACGCAGGATTGGAATGCTTTCTTCCGGAAATTTTCATTCATAATGATTCATTTAGAATGTAATCAAGTGACACCATCTCTTGTGAAGATGAAAAAAAGAATAATGTAAAATGTGTCCAGGGAGTAAATATGGGATGCTTATTATTTTATTTTATTTTTTTGCAGTAACGTATCGGATATTTTCTAAAGCATAAAGAAAGAAAACCAATTATAATTATGAGAAAAACAAACGTAATTAACCGAAAACACGATGATAAAAGAGCAAGATCTTTCAGCAGATTTTAAAACAACACGAAAAATAAACAAAAAACAAATAACTGTCATCAAGAGATATATATTCGAGCATAAAGCTCCAGTCATTTAGGTGTATTTTGTTGGGAGTTGTCAACCTATTTCAGCATTTTATGGAAGCTGGAGATTGTCAAAGTGAGTAGAATTAAAAGCATTCATTTAGACTTCATCATTCTTCAAAAATTCTATGTGATTGCTATATTTTGTTACAAAATCCTCACTTTCCAATTTTTCATGAATACGAATCTGTTTCTTTCCGTCAAAGCCTTTTTAATACGAATAAGGAGCATACATTGTTATAAGTGCGTCTGTTATAAAAGAAAAAACCGAAGTCTAATAGTGATTTTAGAATAGAATAGTTGTAAAGGCTATATAAATTATACCTATTAGTCTCTAATGAATTAGAGTTCACAAAGCATGTGGGCAAAAATTGAAAAAATATTCGGTTATCAACTTTTTATTCAAAATAATCTATATATATATATATATATATATATATATATATATATATATATATATATATATATATATACATATATATATATTACGACTAGTGAAGTACATAAATTCTAGAGCTCCAAAACTAACCTGCTTTATATTATATAATTTGATACACAATAGACAACTTCCAAGCTCTGAGAATAATATGCAACTCAGAGACAATAATATATATGAACACTGAATATCTAAAAGGTCTCTTTACTTTTCACTCAAAACAAAACTGGATGATTACTTTACTTTTAACGGGAACTATTCTTAAATCAACATCTTACTTCGGTCCTTAGTCAGGGGATACGAGCAAAGCCTCTGAAATAATTATTGGTGATCAAAATAATACATACTTTACAAAAATAAATATATTTTCTAAAAAATTAATAAATCTCTCGAAATATTAAATCTGAACTAAGCCTTATACTATGACAAAAATGATACTTCGAAAAAATTATAAAATCACTAGTATCATTAGAAAATAATTTATGGAAATATTTAATTTTCACAATCAATGAATAAATGCCACTTTAACACATAGAAAATAAATAAGAATTACACTTACTTATACTTAACTGTTACTCTTATGTACTTAGGCTCACACAAAGTTACCAAACGGTTAACCAAAAATAAATACACTTCACTGTTTAGCCTAATCTCACAGGACCAGTCACAAAAACCAATTAATTTTCATAATATACCAGTACTAACATGTATACGGCACTTCTATTGACTTAAACCACAGAAATTCCAATGTTAGAACAAACACTATTCACATTTGAGAGAAAACACTATGCACATAGGAGATAAAAATCAACGGATGATTGTCGGACGTTGGCTCTTTCGGAATCAGGCTGGATCTATCCGTCTCCTATGCATTGCTAGGCCCTTATATATTAATTCAATTCACTGTAGAAACTTCTAGTAAATCATTCTCATAGGGTAGGACTATGGCTCTAGC
>NC_090726.1:71548593-71588593 GCF_036898095.1 Palaemon carinicauda | reverse complement strand
CCCCAAGAGTTCAAGGCTTTTCATGGGTGGTTTGATTTCTTTAGGAAGAGGACTGGTATTCACTTAGTCGTCAGGCATGGAGAGGCGGACAGTTCTGACAAGAAAGCAGCAGAAGAATTCCTCAAGAAGTTTGAGAAAGTAATTTCCAGAGGAGGCTACATTTCTCAGCAAGTGTTTAACTGTGATGAAACTTGCCTTTTCTGGAAGAAAATGCCCCGCCGTAGATATATCACACCTGAAGAAAGGAAACTTCCTTGCCAAAAACCGATGAAGGACAAACTTACCCTCGTATTTTGTGCAAATGCCAGTGGCGACTTAAAAATTAAGCCCCTACTGGTACACCACTCAGAGAATCCTCGTGCCTTCAAGGCACAAAATATCACGAAAGAGAGGCTCTCGGTATTTTGGAAGTCTAATGACAAGGCCTGGGTCACGAGGACCATATTTATTGAGTGGGTAAACGTCTGCTTCGGTCCTGCTGTCAAGAACTTTTTAGAAGAGAACAATCTTCCTCTCAAATGTCTCCTAGTACTGGACAATGCCCCTGCTCACCCTCCTGGCCACGAGGACATCATTCATCCTGACTTCTCCTTCATCAAGGTTCTCTATCTGCCACCGAACACCACCCCTCTCCTCCAGCCTATGGACCAGCAAGTGATTGCCAACTTTAAGAAGCTTTACACGAAGCATCTGTTCAAAAGATGCATCGGAGTTACTGAAAGCACTCAACTCACCCTCCGTGAGCTTTGGAAGGGGCATTTTGACATCGTTCAATGCCTGAGGATGATCTACAAAACTTGGAATGAGGTTTCACGGCGCACCTTGAACTCCTCATGGAAGAAACTTTGGCCAGCTGTTGTGGCAGAACGAGACTTCGAAGGTTTTGATCCCTCAACCGAAGACGAGGCCGTTGATGAGCCTGCCCCTGAGGGTGATGTTGAGGAAATAATTTCAATCGGGAGGTCCATGGGGCTGACGTCCAAAACTTATCGAGGAGCACAGGGAGGAGCTTACGACTGACGAGTTGAAGGAGTTGGGGGCAATGCAGTTGACCATCATTTAAGAAGAGCACAGCTCTAGTGGTGGCGAGGACGGGGGGGGGGGGGGGGGACTGAAGAAATGACATCGGCAGAAATAAGGAAAGCTATCGGTTGATATGAAAATCTTACGAGTTTTATTGGAAAGAAACACCCGGAAAAATTTCACACAAGTCGTCTTATGGAGAGTGTTAATGACAAGTGTATGAGTCATCTTAGAAATATATTGAGGAATCATCAGAAAAAGGCTTCTTTGGATAGATATTTTTCCAAAAGAGAAGTGTCAGAAAGCAAAGATGATAATAGTGATTCTATCAAAAAATCTAAAAGAGTGTAATTTTTTAAGTTCTAAAAAAAATCATAAAAAAAAATTCAAAAGACAAAAATAATAAAAAAAGCATTTGTAATTTTAAGTGTTTAATAGTAAGAATAAATTTATTATTAAGTATGCATAACATAATTCGCATTGATACATTTTTATATCTACCGTCTCCTCCCTCCTCTGCCTCCACCCACTACCAGCTCAAGTCACGTTACTCCAAAGGTATATAAAATCTAATTTTTCCTTTACAGTACTGTACGGTATATAATTTTTATTTATCCTGTAATGTTTTTTTAATTATATACTGTACATGTATATTATATATAAGTATTCTGTAGTACAGTGCTTACTATACTATTTTGTTACATACTAATTTTCAATGTTTTTACCTGGGGTTTTGCACGCATTAGCTTTTCTATTGCCCGCCACACGACATTTTCACCATATGATACGGATTAATGTCGTAGGGGGGGAGCCTACTATATATATATATACATATATATATATATATATATATATATATATATATATATATATATATATATATATATATATATATATATATATATATATATATATGCAATTTTGATATTTTCCTTTGGTGAATTTGATAAGGATGCTGGTCTTTCCAGTATTTGTCATAATTCTTTTCATTGTGTATACCCCTAGTTCTTATTACTGCTGCTACCATTTAAATATCTATACACTTGCAAAATGTATATTTTCAGCTATTATCTTAATCGAGGAATATTTCCAATGTGAGATAATATACCTAATTTCGTCTACTTTGATATGGTTTTTATGTTCCATTTCCTACTTTTCAATATTGTTTATGTATGCAGACGTACCTACGAGCACTATTTGAAGATTAGCTTGTACCCTTTTATTTTTTCCCCCAGTATATAGCTGCCTCGTGATATAAAAAATGAGTTTCCCCCTTCGCAGTCATCTTTTTTTTCCGAACCACCATGCGAGACGAATTTCTATTATATCTGCTAATTAATTATTAATCAAGTCAACATAGTTTTAAAAACCCAATTTTCTGATACGATGAACTATAATTTCCTCTTTATTACTTTTCATTGGATGAAAGTGGAAACAATGACATATAAAATGATATTCGAAATAAGGCTTGAATCAAGTTATTTTTATGGCTACAAAACTGAGTAATAAAATTTATATACTTCTGCTAAGCTTTTCTCTCTCTCAAAGGTTGTCATTTCGATGCTGTTAAATTTGGGTCCACTTTGACCTTTTTCGTAAGACATTACTGACAATTTATTCCGGCGTAAGGAACTGTGTTTGAGTCTTTGAGCTTTAGCTTTCGTGGATTCATCTGATAGGAGCCAAACTGAATCATTTCTAAGATTCGTAAAAAGATTTTGGTGTCCGAGAAGGATCAGAAAAATTTTGTGCTTCTTACTAATTTACCTTCACTGTTTTAAAAGGCCACCCAGATTAGGGAGAAAATGCAGGGTCATTTTTATCAAACAGTAATAAAAAACCTCACAGATTTTTTCAAAAAAAGTAACATGTCCCCCTTTGATTGCTATGTTGCTAGATATTTCCAGAAAAGTTTATTGATGGGCAATATAACTTAATCTTTTAGTAAAATAAGATATTAGGAGAGCTATGTATTGGTTCACGATTGTTATTATTATTGTCATTATTATTATTATTGGCCAAGCCCCTGGTTGGAAAAGCAGATGCTATTAGCCCAAGGGCGCCAATATGGAAAATAGCCCAGTGGAGAAAAGAAATAAGAAAATGATTAAACTGCATGAGAAGTGCTGAATACTTTATATAAAATATTTTAATATCAGTGACAACGCTGGAATAGGTCTGCCATATATAAAATAAGAAGAGAGACATATGTCAGCCTGTTCAAAATAAAAACATTCACTGTAGGTTTGAACTTCTGATATTCCAACGATTTAACTGCCTGATTAGGAAGATCATTCCAGAATATGGCTATAGCTGGAATAAAACTTGTAGAATACAGTACTATGTAGTGTTGAGAGTTAGGATATTACTGTCTGAGAATATCTGAACACAAAAAATGGTCAGAGTTATGAAACATCTCATGCAAAATGCATAAAGAACTAAACACATGATGGTGCCAGAAATAGTGTTGAGGCTATTAGAAAATTGAGCTTATCGTCTCTATGAATTCTTTATTCGTCTTAATGTGAATTGAAAATTAAAATTGCAATATCTAAAATCTTGAAATTTAGGTGACTATAAATTGTCATAATACCAAAAACAACACGATTTTCCGATTTTACGAATAGATATAAAGTCTTAGTTCAAAACTGTGTACGTTGACCTTTTTACACTTGCATAAACTGCTCAATGCATTCAATTGATGGACAACTTTAAATTTTTCTTTGTATATCTGGTATTCTGTAAACTGAGCCCTCTAGATCAATCTATATTTTCTAAATTTTTTACAAGAAAATCACATTATTAGAATAGCTATATCTACTGCAATGGTGTTGCATGTAATTCTTTAAACAATTCGTTCAGATTCTTAGAAGATTTAATCTGCCCTATTCAATACTGTTTTCATGGTTGAAGATACTCTTTTCCAATCATTTCCTATATTTAAATAAAAAGAAATTACATCCAATACAGTTACTCCATGTACATTACATTAGATACCATTTTAATCAAACTAGCCCTTTTCCTTAACAACATCCATTAACTTAGGTTTCATATTTATAGTGTATCGTTATTAAAAAATCATAACATATTTTGAATCAATTAGTTGTTTTGACTATATAATTCAGAAAATGGGGGATTATATTTCCTATGGCATTCCCAGAATCAAGTTACTTCTAGAAAATTTCAGATGGAGGTGTCAGGAAAAACTTTTTTGTATTTATTTTTAGAATCCACTCCCCTCTTTCTTAGTAATTTACCTCCTTTATTATAGTCCTTTCTTTTAAGTATTGTATGGCTTGTTGTATATCTATAGAAAAAAAAATGAGTGCGATGCCAGATATGTTATCGAATCTAATGCCGGAGTCACACATCAGAGATTCAAGGCCACACATGTCATAACGGTCAAATGTGAGGAACATCATGGACAGCTGTATGTTGATTTTGACACCATAATGTATTACAACATTGCTAACTTGTTCTGATCGAGATTAACTTTTGTATGTACCTAATCAGGCAGTGCAGTATGCCGCTGATTAAGTCACGCCCCCATTTTTTGGTTGCGACACAATAGCTCAGTACGTAAACGCATCGAGAATTAAGCCATTGTACAATACTTACATAGTAAGTAATAGCAGCATTCGTTATGACATAGTGTGCATGGATGCCACCATACAAATAGCAGGATGAACTCTGCACTGATTATTCTCGTTCCAGTTGCAGATACAGCAACAACTAGCTCTCTGTGATCAACACTTTGGAAGAAAATGGCCTATGGAGATTTGTTAAAGCTCATACCAAACTATCTACATGTCCATAAATTTATTAAAGCCATTTCGGACTATCAAGGTGCCCTGATGCAGATAAGAATTATGTAAGAAATTCAACGCACGAAGATATTTAAAAAGCAGAGAGCTCTAAGATGTTTCTGTTCCCGGCCATACTGATGCAAAATTTGGTTACTGAAAATCCATATTTATAGAGGAATTTTACTAGAATTACAGATGACTTTTTTGATGAAAATTTGGAACGGGTTAAACCCTACATAACAAAGGTCCTGACATTCTGGAGGAGACCGATTGAGCACAACCTGCAAGTTGCAAATTGTCCTGCATTATCTTACAACAGGAAAATCACAAAGAGACTGTTCTTCGAATTTTGTTTGGCTCCTAACACCCTAAGCAGTATTGTGTCTGAAACTTGTAGGGCTAATGTGCAAGGTTTTGGATTTGAGCAATGATGGAAATTCCCATACATCCTTAGAGCAATAGACAGGAGGCACATTTGCATCAAGAAATTTTACTCTGACTCTTCATACAGTTGTTTTGCTGAATACAAGTTTTAGTATGTGAATGTAGGAGCAATAGGATAAGAGTCTGATGGTGGTGTTTTTTCCAAGACAAAGTTCCGGGAAATTTTGTATAAATGCGAAGCCAACTTGCTCGCCCATAAAAGATTAGAAGACGTGGAAGAGAAACCCTCCAGTGAAATATTTCTTCATTATAGATGATGCTTTCGCTCTAAAGAATCATCTGATGAAAATATATCCTGCACGATGACTGAAACGTGCAGAATCAATCTAGAACTATCAGTTGGGAAGGACAAGACAGACTGTGGAAAACATCTTTAGGATCTTAGCGAGGAAGTAATTATTGTTCCAAATTATCATAATCTTAAATTATTATCAGTATTTTTTTCATAGTTCGACATTTTAACCATGTTTCGGGAAACATGTGCAATCTGAAAATACATTGTTTATACCATTTCATAATCTAATAGGTATTTTTCCTTCCCCTTCCACAGGTTTAGATTGTTTCACATTTCCATCAATATTCATCATGATCGTATCAAGTCCGTGGTGTTGGCAGCATGTGTGCTGCACAACTTAATTTTGACGGCATCATAAAACGCTAGGAGTAAGGGAGACCAAGAGAACTCAGATGAGCTTGTGGAACTATATAAATTCCCCTGTAAGTTCCATTCCTTAGGAAGATCCTATGAGCTGGGAAGTTTTCATGTGTTACAGTTACTCCAAAAAAATTATAAAAGTAAATTTATATCAATTATTGAATAAAACCTTATTTACAATATATTTTTAACTTGGAAACTGCAAATAAACTTCTGAAATTCTCGCATATTCTTTTCGCTTCCGCTTTTATAAATATATGCATGAAATAACACACACTCATTTATAAATATATATATATATATATATATATATATATATATATATATATATATATATATATATATATATATATATTATTAACTTTGTTATTGAATGTTATATTATATCATAAATTCATTTAACTAACGTATATAAAAAAATTCCAGTATTGCGAGTATTTTCCTTTGTAACCTAAAATTTGCATAATTTCCTGAAAGATTATTTCATTTGTTTTCTAACATTGAAGGAATAAGTCAATTTAAGCTTTCACAGTCATTTTGTTTAAGAATAAGAATTATTTTCATTGTTATTTGAGAATACTTTGAATGCATCTCATTAATATTTTCTTGAATACATTAGAGTTAATATTGTTAATGTATCACTCAATGTCCGGTGTCAAGTACCTTTGTTTAATAAGAATGATTTTCGATCAAATAGAAATAGTTTTTTTTTTTTTTTATAAATATTCAATATTTTTCCTGGGCAAATTTTATTTCTAATTATTTCATGTATTGTATTCCTGCCAAAAATAAGTATTTCCAAAAATGAATGACGCTTTCGACAGGAATATTTATTGTAATAAATAATTTTTTTTTTCCTAATACAATATTATATCATCGTCGTCCTCATCATCATTATCCTCTCCTCTTAAGCCTATTGAGGCAAAAGGCCTCGGTTAGGTTTCGGCAGTCGTCTCTATCTTGAGCTTTAGAATCAGTACATGTCCATCCATCATCTCTAACTTCATGCTTCATAATCCCAGCCATGTAGTCCTGGGTCTTCTAATTCTTCTAGTGCCATGTGGAGCCCAATTAAAAATTTGGTGAACTAATCTCAGTCTACCCTCATGTTGATTTAATCCACATATGACACTCGAATAATTTATGTTATAGTTCAATTTGTAATTATGTCTTGCCGTTTAACTCCTAATATTCTTATGAGTGCTTTGTTCTCAAATCTACAAAATCTGTTGGATATTGTTTCATTGTCATACCACGACTCATGTCCATACAGTAACACAGATCTTACTAAACTAATATATACTGTAGTTTGATTTTTATATATAATTTCAGGTGATTTGATTTCTAATTTTACTTAACCTAGCCACAGTCTAATTTACCCTTTTCAATCTTTCATTAAACTCCCATTCTAAAGACCCTGTATTAGAGATCATAGTTCCTAAATATTTAAATGATTCTACCCTATTAATTCTTTCTCCTTTCAATGATATTTCATCTTCCATTGCATATTCTGTTCTTATCATCTTTCTTCTATTGGTCTTGAGCCCAGCCTTCAGTGACATTTATTGAATTATGTTAGGCAATCATTGCAAATACTGTGGCGACCTGCTAATAAAGAAAGCGTCATCAGTATACTCCAGGTCAGCTAGTCTCCTATCACCAGTCCAGTCCAATCCTTCTCCACCATCCCCAACTGTTTTGCGCATTGCAAAATACATGAGGAGGGTAAGCAACTTAGGTGACATCATAATTCCTTGGAGTTCACTGGATATGTATTTGAAAGAACTCTAATCATGTCAAATATACTTCTTGGAACATTCTTTGATATTTTAAATAATCATATCATTTATGAATTAGTTCCAAATGAAAGCTATATCAATGTATTTGCAAGATGTTTCTTAGATGAATCAAGAGATAACATATGAAAATTATAAATAATTTACTATTTGAAAGAATGCATGGTGTGTATATGTTATTTATAAACATAAACTAAATATTTACTGGCTTTACAAAAGCTACATCATATTTTACAATGTTAATGGCAACCTGCTTTCAACCGGTGCAGAAATTGGAGATTTAACTGAAGTTGTAGTAGGAAGAATAATTTCTAAATACTTTTCATTATATTCTTCGTGGAGATCTGCTTTCCTTGTGATTAGTGTGGTGCTTTTAAATACAATTGGCAAAAGCAAAAGTGAAGTTACAAGGTTACAGCGAGGAACGCGGGATGTGTCACATTAGGTCACTTGAAGAAGACTCCTAATCCAATCTCCCAATCTGATTGCCTCTGTCTTTTATAGATTGTGCAGTGTGTGGAAGTGTGTTGCTAATACCATTTTCACACAGTCTTGCTGAGCAATCTCGGACTGGCCATATGGCTGAGGACACCTGTATACGTCTGTATGTGAGCCCAGTTCGTGAGAAAATTAGACATAGGCATAGCGTTTCCACTGTGGAACAATACATAGGGTAGCGAAGATTTGGCGTACTGTTGACGCGCTACCCGTATACTGTGCTCACGTACGGTCTTGTATGGCAGCTTGCAGCCATATGCTGGTATCATACAGCTGCAGAGGCATCCCAGAAAAATATATTACACAATGTGTTATCAGCATAGACTTCTTGAAAGATACGTTTGACGACATAACGCTGTGTATAGATTACGGACTGTTGTTGGATAAATTGTAAAATTGCCATGCGGATGACACAGTTCTGCTGTGTACAGCTACTAATAGCTTCATATGTCCCTAAAATCATATAAAAAGTCTTATTGAATAGATCAACTCACCATTTGCACTTTTAAGATTTGCACCATACATATCTAAACAGATCCAGTGTGTGATGGACAGAGATCTACAAATAATGATTCTGCTACATCCTTAGCGCACTTATGCTCTGATTGCATTTTATCTCCTAGACTATGATGACGATGGAGAAGAAAGAGCCTCTACCAACAGAAGAGAACGTATTGAGGATATACATTTTATCATTTATGACTCCTTTTATTCACTTTCTAAACATTTTATGTTTTTAAAGTTACATATTTTCAGGTTAAACCTTGGCTGCCAAGAAGACCTATGTACATACTCATATGTTTTTAATTTATAACTTTCCAGGTGAAACCTTGGCTGAAGATAAGACCTATATTTGGGTCATATCATCATTTGATGGCAAAATTAAATCTTGAAGAATTTCGATCTTTTACAAACTATGTGATGATGAGTCCTTATTTATCCAAAGAACTTATTGACAGGATCCAACAAAGGATCTCTGTTTTGTAGAGAACTGGTGTAAATTCATTGTAAATAATTTTTTTGTGTATTATAATTTAGTTTAGTTAGGTCATAGAGTACAGCTGTTCTAAATCAGGCTAGGTCTGTTAACAAGTAAACAATTGTTCTATTATGTAATGGGCTAGGTTTGATGAATCTATTATTGCAATCAAGTATAAATTTTCTGACTATTGTTCTCATTCAGGAATTATGGTATGTTGAACATGCTTGTATAAAACCAGCTAGGGTTAGTTTCTATTGTTTGAGTTATTGAAGTCAGTGTTTTCTGTACCATGAAAATCAGTTAGCAAGCAGCGATCAGCAGGGAATGTTCAGTTTTGAAGGTTTATTTTAAAGTTTCAGCAAATACAGTGTTTTGTATGATGAAGGAATCCTCCACTAAATTTGATAAAATAGTTTATATCCGTTTTAGATTTTTTTTTTTTTTTTAACAACGGAGCACAACATTCGATGTCTTGGAGGACTACAGTGTTAAAGATGGAAGATGTGAGGAAAGCATATATGTTAGCCAAAACAGTGTTTACAAGATTAAAGGTCATATTGATCAGATATATAGAACAAAAACAAAGCAGTAAGTTTATAATGAACTATTACGGTAAAGTTAAGGATTCTTCTGAGAAGGTAATAATGAAACATAATGAGTATACTGTGTACATAGATGAAGATGAAGATCATGAAACAGAACAGCAATAGTTTAATTAAATATTTAAAGTGTTTTATAAATTAGAGTTAGCTATGAAGGAATAATCTAAATCTATGGAAAATAACACTTCGCAGACTGAAATAGAGTTAAGCGATAGTAGTGAGGAGGCAGAAAACCACATAGCGACAGTGAAAAAAGTGAGTGGAGAGAAAAAAGTTGGCATTTAAAATGGAAAAACACAAATTACCAAAGGTTGCGGGGGATATGAGTGAATACGTGATATTCAAGTCTGACTTTAAGCACATTGTTGAGACCAATTACATGGAATGGAACTGCATCACACTTTTAAGAACATGCTTGTTAGAAAAGACCACAGAGCTCATAAAAGGACTTGGTAATAATTATGATGTAACAGGAGGATATCTAGATTTCGTGTATGGTGACCCTAGGCAAGTAGCAGCTGCAATTCTGCAAGAGATCACAAGATTTAAATCATTGTAACCCGGTGATGACTCCAAGTTTTGTGATCTATCCCATCTCATACGAAGGCGCTACAATACATTAAAAGAAGTAAATGGGCCACACAATATGGGCAACAATTACATGTTAGCTATAATCGACCAGAAGATGTTTGTAGAGGATAGAAAAGCGAGAACTTCATTGTAAGTGCTAAGAGGCATCTCTTGGCAGCCTTCTGAAATGGATGGGCTGGGAGATGAAAACAAGGATGAGGGCATCCACCCCATTTGATACATAACTACAACAGTTCTAAAAACAGTACACTACACGACAGCAACAAAAGAGTACAACAACAATTGTTGGTTATGTCAGAATTTAGCTCATTGGACAGATCACTGGGACAAGTTAAAGGGTATGACAGTGGAACACCGTCTGGCAAAGGACAGCAAAAACAATGTTTGTTTTTCTCGTCTTGAAAGGAGGCACAGGGCTTCCAGTTCTATAAGAAAAAATCCATGCCCAGAAGCTGATTGCAAATACTATCATTACCAATTACTTCACACCATCGCAAAAAAGCCAGCAGGTGCATTCAGTGTTGTTCATCAGAATGCTAACAAACTATTCTCGCCAATGCAGACAGCAGAGGCCCTTGGACACAGAAGTGGGAGGGCTGCAAATATTCTCACTGACTCAGCTGCTCAAGTAACATTGATTCAGGATAGTTTAGCTCAGGAGTTAGGCTTAAAGAGTGGGGAAGTAAGAATAGAGATTACCAAAGTTGGCTGAGAAACTGATATAATGACGACTAAGTCATGTACAGTTAAGGTGTTCATCCCCTCAAAACCATTAGCATACCTTGTATTAGCAAAAACACTGAGAAGGTGTAACTAGATGACGTTGCTATGAAGTTAGTTTGAAGGCAAATGTATTAAAGGGTGGTATTGACATACAAATGGGTGTAAATCAAATGGAGATACAAACAGGAAGAACAACAATGGTTCAGCAGTTAGTAGCAAGATATACACCTTTAGATTGGGTAGTTTTTGGCCCCACAAGCAGCAATGGTATACCAATATTCTCAATAAAGGTAATGATTGTTCAAGTGTCTTCCTGTCCAATAGATATTACTGATTTCTTGTCAACAGAAGCTATGGGAGTCAGAGGTGAGGAGATAAACGGACAGTCAGTTGAAGAAAAGATAAGAGATTTGGCGAGAAGGGTGAACAGAACTTGGATCATGCCTTACCCATGGAAGAGGGGTCCAAACGACCTACCCAACACCTGGGTTCAAGCAGAGAAGCATCTACAAGCAACAGAAAAAAAAACATTGTAACGAGCACCTGAAATAGCTGTTATGTATAGACAGCAGATGGCAGAAATGGTGGAATTAGGCTTTATCAGAGAGTTATCGAAGCAAGAAATGGAAAAGTGCACAGGTTCAGTGTATTATATTTTATATCCTCCTGTTATCTGCATGGATGAAAAGTCAATACCTGTCGGGATTGTCCTCAGTACATCAGCCTCATTTGAGCCTTTCGCCCCCAAAGGACGTACCGGTACGTTCTTGCAAAACACTGTTATTTACATGTTTCTGATAACTTTATGAGAAACTTCAGGCATTTTCCAAAAGAATGAGACTAGCCAAACCTCTCTATGACAAAAATTAAGGTTGTTAAAGCAATTTAAAAGAAATATATAGCAAAATGTGCTCAAAATTTAACCTTACCTGAGGGGTAAAAGGGTTATAAGGCCCACTTTAAATGACTATTGGGTCAAGGGACCAGACCTTTTAAACGACTTATTTGGAGCTATTTTGAGATTATGGGGAAATGCAGTAGCTATATGCAGAGACATCTCCAGGATGTACCACCGAGTGACCATCCCATTGGTAGATCAGCACATTCATCAATTTCTATGGTGAGGCTTAAAAGATGGTCCACCTAAGACATATGTTAAAACGATACTGACGTTTGACGACAAACCAGCGGCTGTTATAACACAGACTGCTTTATGTAAGAAGGCAGAAGAAGCAAAAGTCGAGCATCCTAAGGCATTGTTAACTCTGAAGCAAAATATTTGTATCGATGACATCTGCGACTCAGTTACCTCAGAGCAAGAAGGCAGACAGCTGAGAGAATAAATTGATACAGTACTGGAGTCAGGCAGATTCAAGGTAAAACGGTGGTTATCAAATTCTCTGCTAGGCAAGCATGAAGATGAAGAAAATAGTACAGGTTCCCTTGCAGCAGAGGACAAAGTTTTAGGAGTTGTCTGGTAAAGTACTTCAGATTTTTTCTCTTTCAAATTGAAGTGGTTTGAGGTCAAAGATAGCTAAGGCCTCACCAAGAGGCAATTACTAAGTCACATTGCCAAGAAGTTCGATCCAATGGGATTATCAGCAGCATTCATCATCATAGCAAAAATGGGTGTGCAGATATTAGGGTAGATGGGCGTTGACTGGGATGAGATTCTGCCAGCAGATGTTGCAAATTAATGGTTGAGTTTGTTCAGTGAGATGGTTCGTCAAGAAAACATCACTTTCCAAAGATGTTTAACTCTAAAAGAAACCAAAGATCCATCGATGATGTGCGATTTTTTAGATGCTTCGCAAGATGCATTTGGTGCCTGTGCATATCTCAGATGGTAACTCAGTAGTGGGGCCTTTGCAGTGAGGCTTGTTGTGCTCAAGTCAAGGGTTGCTCCACTCAAGCAGCTTACAATTCCCAGGTTAGAACTTTAAGCCGCTGTACTAGCAGTTCATCTAACAAAGACTATAAGAGATGATTGCAGATTTCAGATAAGTGAAACAAAGTCCTTTGTTGACAGCCAAATCATTTTGTCATGGATATACAGCCAGTTGAGGTGTTTCAAACTATTTGTGTCAGCCAGAGTTGGAGGTATTCAAAGTCTCTCACATCGTTTTGAATAGTGTTAGGTCCTAAGCACTCACAATATTGCAGACGACACATCCAGAGAGATACCAGTCAAAGAACTATCAGGAAGATGGTGTAGCAAACCAGAATTCTTATGACGACCAGAGACTGAGTGGCCACGAGAGAGTTAACATATACCTAAAAAAAGTTAAAAAAAGAAAGATGGAAAGTCAACAGGGTACAAGACATGGCAGAGGCCTCAGTAATTAACAGCAAGTCTTTTTCCAGTTGGATAGAAATTATAAGAGTGACTTCAAGAATCATGAAGCTGGAGGATAAAGTGATCAAGATACATCTGGGAGAAACGCTTCTAGGTATGGGAATCCTGTCAGCAGATCAATATTCTGGGTTCCACTCTCTTGGGTTAGAGTTCTCTTACTTGAGGGTACACTTCGGGCACACTGTTCTATCTTATTCCTCTTCCTCTTGTTTTGTTAAAGTTTTTATAGTTTATATAGGAGATATTTATTTCAATGTTACTCTTCTTGAAATAATTCATTTTTCCTTAAGTTTCCTTTCCTCAATGTGCTAGTTTCACTGTTGGAGCCCCTGGGCTTATAGCATCCTGCTTTTCCAAATACGGTTGTAGCCTAGCGAGTAATAATAATAATAATACAGGCACAAAGTGAGTTGAAGGCTGGACTAAACCAGAGAGAATTTGCAACACTCTCACCTTTAATAGATGGAACTTGGATTGTTAGAATAGGTGGTTGAATAGACAAGGCAAACATCTCATACGACATAAGGAATCCAGCTTTGTTGCCTTATGGTCACTGAATTTCTCTACTAATCACAATCAAGACTCACAGTTTTGGTCACAGTGCACATTTTGTCGGAAGATACAGCGAAAGACAGAGGTACAGTACTTCATGGTTGAACTTCCAGACAGACGTGTAAAACGCTACACACCATCAATTCACCACACTGACTGTGATTAGTTTTGGCCTATAGACGTAGACGTCAAGAAATAAAAAAGCAAAGCATTATGGAGTCATCTTCACTTGTATGAATACAGGCAGGGTCCACTTGGAATTGGCAGTAGATTATTCAACAATGGGGTTCCTGCAAGTCATGCGACCGTTTATGTCGATTCGAGGTCAATCAGAACAATGACCAGTGACAATGGGTCCCAGCAATAGGAGCAGAAAAAAAGTTAAGGATGATGATCCGAGTTTGGAGTCAGGATGAGCTTAAGAACTTTTGCGCTGAGCAAGGCATGGCTTGGAAATTCACAATGAGAGCAGTACCACACCAAAAGGGCAAAACGGAGGCACTGGTTAAAAGCTGCCAGAGAGCTATGAAAAAAGCTATTAGGTCATAAGTATTGACAGTATATGAAATGTACAAATGTCTCATGGAAGTTATAAATCTAATGAATCCGCGTACGAGAGAAAACACACCAAAGGATCCGGTTGACGGAAGTTACATATGCCCAAACGACATCTTACTTGGAAGGGCTTCAACACAAGCACCAGATGGTCCTTTCAGAGGAACGAAAAACACAAGGCATAGAGTAGAGTTCGTCCATCAAATCATTGACTTATTCTGGAAGATATGGGCCAGAGACGTCTTACCATCTCTGGGTCCGCACAAAAGATGGGCTATTTAGCGACGAAATGTAAGAGTTGATGACATTCTGGTTACATTACACAACGATTTCATGTGAGGAAAATGGACTCTGGTAAGAGCAATAGCCACCTTCCATGGAGATTATGGACGAGTTTGAAACGAACCAGTAAGTAAAAGCAGACGGGAATATGAGAGACCAATAACAAAGATTACTATAATGTGTCCATTTGAAGGTTACGATGACTAGGTTCTCATGCCGATGGCGGGAGGGTGTTTTTTTAGAGAACTGGTGTGTAAATTAATTGTAAATAACTATGTGTGTATTAGAATTTGACTTTGGTAGGTCATAGAGTACAGGTGTTCTAACCGTGTTAGATCTGTTAAAAAAAACAAAAAATCTGTTCTGTTATGAAATGGATAGGTATCGTGAATTCATTGTTGTAAACAAGTATTTAAAGAGTTGTTATGTTAGTTAAACCTCCTTGGATAGAACTAGTTAGGGTTAGTTTCTATTGTTTGAGTTATTCTAGTCAGTGTTTTATGTACCATAAAAAAAGAGTTAGAAAGCAGCAGTCAGCTGAGAAGGTTCAATTTTGAAGGCTTATCTTAAAGATTCAGTAAATACAGCATTTCGTTATCTAAAGAAATCCTCCACGAAATCGAATAAAATAGTTTATATCGGATTTGTAGGTTTTTCTTGCTTCTTTTATCAACAGTACAATCACAAAGCCGGATACAAATTAAAGGAATGCTCTAGCACCTGGACTTAAGTTGGCCATCACCCTGCATTATCTGGCAATAGGGAACAGCTACAAGAGTATGCAGTATGCCTTCAGAGTTGCTCACAACACCATCTCTATACTTGTTCCTGAATATTGTCAAGATATCATCGATGAGTTTGCTGAAGAATTAATTGCATGTCCAACAACCCCAGAGGGATGGAAGGTTATAGCAAACTCATTTTACACAAAATGGAACTTACCTAACTTTTTGGGAGCAAAAAACAGTAAACATTTAGCCCTTCGTAAACCTCCTAAAAGTGGCAATATCTACTTGAACTAAAAAAAAAAAAAAAAAAAAAAAAAAAAAAATTATTGCTCTCATGACTGTTGTTGATGGCACTTACGACCTTTTCTATATTGATATTGGGCACACCGGTAGCATCTCTGAAGCAGGGGTTTTTGCGTCTACACTTCTGAAGCAACCCATTGAGGAAGAAGCTTTGTATGTTCTAGAACCCGAACCATTGGCTTTTGATCAGGATAGTCACTCCATTCGATTTTAATTGGCGGGAGATGATGCCATTGCCCTGAACATCTGGTTGATAAAACCTTTACCACCTCCAACATGTCCCATAAACAATAAATTTACAATTATAGGATTACACGAGAAAAAAGGGTTGTCAAAAGTACCTTTTTGATTAATTACTTCAAGATTCCATTTCCTGCTTACTATAAATTCACAAACTCCAGATCGTGTCAACACCATCACATATGCTTGTTTTCTTCTTCATAGTTTCTTGGGATCTAAGAATCCAGCTCTTGACGCAACAATTCTTAATCAAGAGCCTCCTGACAACCATGAAGTTATTCCTGGAGCTTGGAGACATTATGCTCACTTGCCAGACATGGAAAACTAGTTCCGTGGCAATGAACCAACAGCAGCCCAGCACATAAGGAACATCTAGGTAGACTACTTAAGCTCAGAAGGTGGAAGTGTTGAATGACAAGACTTAATGATTAAATAAAAAACAGACCGAATCAAATTGAATAATACTTATTGATTCCCATGTACAATTTACTTACATTTTGATCCTGTAGATTTGATGATATATAATATCATAATTCATTAAGATATGAATGCTTACATTAAACTTTAATAAGAAAATTCGTAATTACTTTACCTTAAAACCTTATGGCAAATAGGATTTATGAACATTATTCCATGTATATAGCCCTTGTAAGTTTTAATATATTCACAGGGCATATGCCAAGTTATTACGTTACAATTATTGAAAATAGAAAGTGAAAGTCATGCCATAATGTTTGTTTATATTAATAACTTAGAAAAAGTTTCGAGAGTTTTTTACTCATGAATTAACACCGTGGCTATAAACATAGTCTATATGATGTAAAGTAAAGTACTACATATGTAAACCAAAAGCAAACGCCGTTGCCCGAGATATTTTCAATTTGAATAAATCAATTGAGTACAACCAAGGATGAGTTCAGCGCGGTTACGCAGTGATCTCATACATTTCAGATAAATGCATACAAATTTGGTAATGATTACACACGATTTCGGACTGACTATGTACCAGACTGTGCGAGATGGTCCACAGCCCAAAATTGAACATGTTGCATTTTTTCTGAAATCGACTTTTTGGACGGATTGTACGACCACCCAACATCAAATATAATATATACCATTTCAGACTCCGGTCGGATGGCCAAGGACAGCCACAATTTCCCGTCTGAGCCTGTACAAGGTTTTCCAAAAGCCAGTATGAGAGGGGTATAAGTTGTCATTTACCCTTAAGCACATCGACAAACCTCTTGCACTACATTACGGCAACGAATTGCTTGCGCTATGTGGCTCTTGATATTCAATAGTGTCATGACAATTATTGTAAACGTCATTAATAACTCCTGATGACAATGACAATTAGCGAGCTCAGACTGTGTGCACATCGTCAAACTCCCTGATTTATACACTGTTCAACACCATTGACAGCTTTTGATTGTTAGTAATGCAAGGTGGAGTTCAATCAGCAAAGTTTTGACCTTTACGACCTACGAGGCTTTGAATCACCAAGGTGTGACCACACCTCTATAGTAGAGAAGTCAGTTATGATATGCGTTTACAAGATCTAGTTTTGCACGATGGTCTACAAGAAACAGCCATATTCTATGCAATTGTACGTGTTTACCAAAGAAATTTGATGTTCTCGTTAGTCTCCCTTGTAAATTATGTTCTGCGTCGTCATCTTTTAGCCAGAAAAACCAATGATAATAATCAGAGGGAGAATTTTATATGGCAAAACCCAATGTGATGTCTCTTCATGGAACGCCCTAGTACCATCCCCATACAATACGGCAATGCAACTACATTCTGATGCATATATGTCTTCCAGAAACCGGTCAGAGGTTAAATTATGTTATTCCTGTCCACCTTTGGCATTATTTATGCAAACCCGTATACACACGTCACCTCACGTGGCCTCCCGTTGTGCCCAGGTGCAGAATAGGATAGTGTGCTTTGGGAATTGTCACTGATACTAGTCTATTATTAAATGAGTATGGCACTTCGTTACTTTTAGGCTCCTAGCCTATGTTGCAACTTAGCTTTATCATTATTTGTTAAAATTTAGTTTTTTTACAGTTATTAGTCTATATCTTTTTTAGATCTAGAGGTTCAACATTATAGAATTCTATGATTGTTGATTCCTTATATATGAAGGCAAATTGTTATGATAACGTTGTGGGTTGTAACATCCTGAAATAATCAAATTTCTGTAATCAAGCCTGAGATGCTTGGAGAACGTCAGAATTGACATAGGAAATATATTTATACTAATACATGATAGTATTGAAGGGTCACCACAACAAGTGTAACTCGGTATTTAAATGAAATATTAAAGCATTCTCTTCTCTTGTTTTAAATGAACTTTATTTGAGATAAATAACACTCATATATATATATATATATATATATATATATATATATATATATATATATATATATATATATATATATATATGTGTGTGTGTGCGTGTGCATACTGAATGACAAAGAGATGGAGATAACTCGTTTTTATCACCTCATACTAATTCAATTACTTTTGAAATGTGAATTAAAACTGTTATATATAATCAAAGTAACACATGATTAAAAATATGAATATATATATATATATATATATATATATATATATATATATATGTGTGTGTGTGTGTGTGTGTGTGTGTGTGTTTGTGTTTGTGTGTGTATATTCTATATATATATATATATATATATATATATATATATATATATATATATATATATATATATATTTATAAAATGTGTTCGTATAGTACCTCAAAGATGCGAAAATGTATGTATAGAGAAGCAAGCCAAGTTAGAAAGAGTTTTATTTGTTTCACCATTATTTCTTCGATGACGAATCTTTTCATTAGAGCTCTTCTTTATGAGATGCTTGAAAAATATTTTGGAAAGAGACTTCATTGCGAGAAGCGAATTTAACTGAGGTGTGTTTGTCTTTCTTAAAAGCCTCACTTCTTTGAAAGGAACCTTCGCTCTGGTCTTCAAACAAACTTTTGTGCTTTAAAGTATTGACCTCTCTCTCTCTCTCTCTCTCTCTCTCTCTCTCTCTCTCTCTCTCTCTCTCTCTCTCTCTCTCTCTCTCTCTCTCTCTCTCTCTCTTTATAAATTGCGTTCATTTGATTTTATTATATTGCCGGTTGAGTTCATTCTTTGAACACGTTAATGTTAGTTTCCGTTTATTACAGTAGTCCTTTGAAAAGGTTCGTATTAGATTTTCTTTCATCAACATTATTGTTCAAAATTGTAGGATTTTTTTTCTTTTTATCACAAAAAAACATTTGTATTCAGTTTTTTATCATGATTAAAATATGAATCGTTCTTATTCGATTTCCTTCCATGACTTTCATCCCATGAACATTATCATCACTTGGTTTCTATTTAGGATAATCATCCATTGAAGACGTTTGTATTTGATTTACCTTCTCAAACTAATCTGTTCATTTTTTTTTTTTTTTTTTAATCAAACTCATCCTTTCTAAACGTTAGGCTTTTGTTTCATCTGTGATCATTTTGTTTTGAAACCTTCATGTTTGGTGTCCTTTAATCACATCATGTTCCTATTTGTTTGATCTTTATTACTATCATCTTATGAAAACGTTTTAATTTTGTAATATCTTATCCTCCTATAAAACATTCGCATTCCCTTTAATTTAATCATAATCATCCCTTGAAAACATTTGTGGTTGGTTTCTTTTTATCTCAAATTTCATTGGAAACCCTCCATGTTTGATGTTGTTTAACACCTGTCATTCTAAGAAAGCGTTTTTATTTCATGTCTTTGATTCTTTAAAATCAACCTTTGATGAAATAAGAATTAAGTCCCTTATACTAGTGTCACCTTCCTTTTTTAAATATTTGCATTAGGTTTCCCTTTATCACAGCAACCTTTAAAGAGCTTCATAATTTACTTCTTTTTTCACCATCATAAAGATACATTCTTGTTTGATCTTCATACATAACTGGCATCCTATGAAGATTTTCAAATTTGGGGTTCATTCCATACTATCCTCAAAAAAGAAAACAAAATATTTCATTTGTCACAATCATTATGTGATAACGTTTGCCTTTGGTTTCCTTTTATCAATATCATTATACGCAAACATCTATCAATACTATCCAACAAAAAAATTTGTACATGGTTACCTTTCGAATTAAGTGTCTGATTTTGCATTCTAAATACATATTTATTCATTTTTCTGTTTTCACTATCATTCTGAGAAAACTTTTGCATGGTTTTCATTCATCACACTCGTCGATGGAAATCCCTCGTATTTGGTTTCCTGTTATCATAAAGTCCCTTGGAAATGGTTTGCATTTGGTGTCTTTTTATTACTTTCATGCCATGAAGTATTCGCATCGATGCTTCCACACAAGTCAGATAAAACAAGCCATTTCTCTGCCCTCTCCTTTCTATTACTCAATGGCGAAAGATTAATTCGTGCTCCACAGGGGCACCAGTCCTCATTCTTCATTCGTCTCTCAATCCGCTATCGAGAGACGGTGATTTATTTCCAGGTCAAGAGGTTTTGCCCTTGATTCTTTCACCTTCTGACTCATATTGACGGTATTATTTGCTTCGATCCACGAGAAATTGCTTTCCGCTCTTGGAAACTTTAGATATACCAAAGGAGACTATGAGGAGTTGACACGTGGTTT
Organism: Palaemon carinicauda; assembly: GCF_036898095.1. NCBI lineage: Eukaryota > Metazoa > Arthropoda > Malacostraca > Decapoda > Palaemonidae > Palaemon > Palaemon carinicauda. Next base: position 71,567,786 of record NC_090726.1, on the reverse strand, counting down.
TGATTAACTTACTGCAAAAGTATGTTTATATGTTGAGAGCTTTGTGCAAACCACTTATATTACAAAATCTTTTTAGTAGGAATGAGGTCACGATTTTGAGAGGTAGGAAATCTAATGTCGGAGATCGACTGCTGTTGATACACAACTGAAGGAGAAGTAAATTGTTTGATTTGGTGATTAAAAATCAGAAACAGTTATTGGATGAGTCAAAATATCCTTTATATTCTACCTGTTGAAAACTACCTGTTATTAGCACAATAATATTATATCCAGCTTTTATATCAAATTTCTATTGCATCTTCGTTTTGAATGTTTTAGTTTATCTAGTCATCAGGTTACTTTTAGTTATCTCATCAACATTCTTATTATTAGAACTTCACAAAACATCTCGAATTTATGGTATCCGGGGGTGTTTTTTCTTCAAATACTTTACAAAACATAGCACCATTCTAACCTACTTATTCACCGTCTTCATACCGTATTGGATACCCTAATGGTTCAAGGGGAAGGTTGTTGGACTAAATCTGTATAAATCATAGGAAATTATCAGTACAGTTCAATTAACTGGATAATTCATACATCTTCGTTTGCATTTTACTCATGATCAAAATTCTCTTTAAACTTTCCATTTGTAATATCAGGTTAACTCTTTTACCTCTCATAATATATTTTTCTCTTCCTTCTAAATATTTCTTTAATATGTACCTTCATTGATTACCTATATTATATAACATTATAAATAATTCCTAATCACTATTTTCTCCTGAACTAATAATATAAAGTAGAGTATCGTTCATTTCACCTAAGAGGAAGAGAGAGTTGCAAGCTTAACCAATTATACATGCAAATACATTAAATATCAGAGGAATTCTGGGCTGTCAGCCTTGATACTGCAACGCTGTACCTGGGTCAATTAAACCACACAATTATAACGGAGGAGTTCCCGTGTTAAGGTAAAGCATCTATTCTCTTCTTGAGATTCTACTTATTGAAATTCCCTGTTTCTACATAAGTATTGATACTTTAAAAGGACTGTAAACTTACGGTTGTTTTAAGAATACCTGTGCTGTCAGGAATGGTTTGTAAGCATATTTGTGATTACACCACGTAAAATGAAACTTTTTGATGGTCACCCATCCATGAACTAACCAACTGTGCACAAAGTTCCGTAACCACAGATGGGTACTAAATTCGTGAAATAAAACCTGTGAGGGTCACTGGAGCACTGAATAATAATAATAATAATAATAATAATAATAATAATAATAATAATAATAATAATAATAATAATAATAATAATAATAATAATAATAATAATAATAATAATAATAATAATAATAATAATAATAATAAAATAATAATAATAATGTAAATAGATACATACATACATACATACATACATACATACATACATACATACATACATACATACATACACAGCAGTGTAAATAGACGCTTTCAATGAAAATATTTTCAAAGTGGTATTGTGGTTTTGAGTATGAACAATTTCCTTACATATCGAAAATAACATTTTGATTCACATGTTAAAACTGCAAGTATTCTATACCCTTAAATAATCTGGATTTCTTGCAAGCAAGATCTGAACTTAAGGTAATAAAATTTATTTGCTAATTTACCTACTAATTTCTCGTTATCTGTACAACTACATATTTCCTGGTCAGTCATTTTGTTATGGTAATTGTTTTTGTCAACAAAATCAATATCTATTTTCCTATTTTGAATAGATCATGAAAATACGGAGAATGTTGTGAAAATGAATAAACATCAGTATTTTATTGTTATGTTAGGTAGACACCATTCCAGGTACATTTATCATTTATTGGTGAAATGTTAATTTATTGATGAGGTGTCATTGAAAGTGACATCCTCTTTTCCATTAAGTAAAAGTCATAATCATCACATGTCTTGGTTGCATTACATTTGTATGAACTTCATTCCTACATAGAAAGGAATATGATAAGCAAGAGACATAATTTAATTGAATATGAATTCCAAATTTTTTAAATACATTTTATATTTGTTATCAATTTCAACTATTTTCTATTGCAATAAATGATTTAATGAGCATAGACGGTTGAGGTTTATTTTATATATGTTTTTTTTTTTTATATTCCTGTCACCAGCTGTACATTCTTTCATAAATCCATTTCAAATTTATACTTCTTGTCATGGGACGTTATTTATTCAACCATTACTAACATTCAGAACAGAGTTTCCTTTCATCTAGTGTATAAATGAATAATATCTACGAGAATTGCATTGGCAACCAATGTTGTTGCGGTAGTGCTCACACCTAAGGGGAATATTCCTCATGATATTTTTCCATTAAAAAAAACGTGACCTTACAGAACGTGGTTTACTTATCTATTTTAATTTGCCTTTGCTGCCTCTAGGCTTTTCATTACATTGCCAATATGTGGTGGACTCTTCATATCTACGTTTCGAATAACAAACTTGACTATTCAATTTTAAAGCGATATATTTGGGATGCCCACAACAGAAGTTTCACGATGTTGATCAGTAATTCTTATCTCGACTGCCTCTGAAATACTGTTGATACGATTTGCCTAAATCCTGGAAAAAAATTGACTGTATTTATAAACTTTTAACACTGAAAAAGATGGAAGTACTTACTCACTTTACTTTAAGGACTGTATTTCTTGTCCTGTGCAGCAGGGAGACCCTACTCTCTACAGGACCTCTACAGTTATTGTATAATGTGCATTCCATGGCATTCAACATTTCTCACTGCATATTGCTCATTTATTGTCAAATCCACACTATCGAAGCACTTTGAGAACAAGATATTGTTCAGTTTTCTCTTGAAAGCCTTAATTTCTTTAGTCTTTCGGATGTCTAGCTGAAGCTTATTGTATAGCCTCGGGGTCGCATATTGAAAAGCTCTAAAGCCTATAGTCTACATTTTTCTAGGTTCAAATGATTTGAAACCATCTGTAACTATTCTCGTGTCAACACGATTTGTTGGCAGTACAACACGAAGCAATCCTCTTAGATATTTAGGACGCCAATGTAAATCAATTCGTGTAGGAGTGTACCTTTCTCCGGGTATTCATCAATCTTGCTCCTCTACTTAACATGTTTTGGCTTAGCGTCAATGACCTTAGATGTCATGATACCAGAAAACCTCAAATAAAACAATCATGTTTTGTAATTTTTTTGGTTACCCCTTTGGTAAATTGTAGTAGATGGAGTTACAGTAGTCAATCCTGGTAATAACACAGTTTATCACAAGTTTCTTTACGGAACATTAATCCAGGCTCTTCTTTATAAAAGCAATGTTACTAAGATGATAACCAGCAGTTTTACTTCAATATTTATTTGGTTATTGAAAGATAAGTTACAGTCAAGAGATAACCCTAGTTTGAAAACTTTACTAGATATTGGAGCAGAGTTTTATTATCGTTTATTTAAATATCACCAACTTTTATTAGGCTCTTTTCCTTTCCAACCACAATAAATTCAGTTATATTATCATTTAATTTTAGATGTTTGATTTTCGTCCATTCCCTAACACTAGCAAGAATTTGGTTTAGAGTTTCAGAAGTGTCGTCCTTATCATTTATGGAGAAGTAAAATTGTGTATCATCTGCAAATAGTTTGAACTTCACTCCATGCCTTTGTAGTATTTTTGACAGACCAATAGTACACAATGAATTTGGGCCGAGTACACTCCCCGGAGGTACCCCTCTGTTTAATGGTTCATATAATGAATAAGAGTTTACAATTGGCACACAGCCAATTCATAAAAAGCTGTTACTTTGGATTAATAAGTGTGACTAAGAGTTAAAGGGTAAAAGAGACCTCGTGTGAACTTTTACTCTCCAACAAATAGTGACGGCTATATATATTCTGAATAGGTGCTATTTTTTAATCACGGGCTGCTGTATGAATTTGAGTAACTCGGTCAGGTTCATTCACTGAAACACAATGTAGCCTTTGCAAAACATATATTCTGGATATTAGCAACTTTTATGAATGGTTAGTTACAAAGATGCTCACCAGCACAGACACTGAATGCATCATGCACCCTCCCTTAAGGCTAAGTAACTCAATAAGGAAGGCACCGACACTTTTGAACAAAATATCTGGTTCAGTAGTTTTGTTACAACCATAATGCAACACTACCTCACACACATTACACATTTAAGCATGCAGATACTAAGTGTAGGATATATAGAAGATATATTTCAAAATCCTTGGGGCAGTGTGTGGCACTGAACACCACCATCCCACACCACTCCATTTTCTACTGTACGTAACCATAGCAGATGGACATTTTGTTTCAGCTGAAGTCACACAGGTCACTTTTAGTGGATAGTGGTTTAAAGGTTAAAAGACCCATCATGAATGGCAGAGGCAAGGGACAGGGACATTGCCCTATCAAACAGGAAAATGCCCTAGAGACTGACCATATATACATATGATCAGCGCCCAAGCACCCTCCCCACGCAAGCTACGACCAAGGAAGGCCATGCAATGGCTGCTGATGACTCAGCAGATAGACCTATAGGCTCCCCTAAACCCCCATCCGTAGCTCACAAGGATGGTGAGATTACAGCAACCAAAGAAACTAACAAGTTTTAGCGGGACTCAAACCCAGTCTGGCGTTCACCAGTCAGGGATGTTACCACATCGGCCACCATAATCCTCAATGTGGCCATAATGTGGCTGACTGATATTATCTACTGGTCTTCTTACATTTGTCGACTAAATCTAGTACCACATAGAGCAAACAAAATTGAGATGACATTTCTCGATATAAAGTAAGACATGCGGAGTAGATGCTTCAATCCATTATTCCTAATTAGGTCGGTGTCTCCAACTCTGGTGGTTTCGGTTTCACATCAATCAGATGCCTATTTCATTAGTTATACTGAAAAAGGAGGGTGTCATGTGCCTTGAAATAGATAGTATGTTAGTAAGAAAACTATTGCCTTGTTAGAAATATGTACTATGATAACCGGTAGGATTTAGTAAAACTAACTGATAGGAAAAACAAAAATGCATGGGGGATTTGGTTCATGGGAGATTTTGTCCTAGGGAGATTTGGCTCTGGGGGATTTTACCCTCGGGGATTTTGTCCTACGTGGGATTTTGTCCTCGGCTATTTTGTCCTGACACCGAAATTATATTCTTTTCATACAAAACAAAAATAAAAAATTCCAAATATCAATACAATGTAATGGCCCATAAATAAAATACTTAACTCCTGTGACATACAATCTTCTTTACACGGAATCAGCTGCATAACCATCCTCGCTACGATCACTTTTCCAACTATAATATTATAGCCAGAACCTATCATTAACTCCCGAATAAGCATCTACATTGGCCGCAAATAATGTACAGTAGCTAGCAGCAGGGTGACGGATTGAGTTTAAAGTGACAGACAAGCTGTCTCTTTGGATTCTACTACAAATGACTGGCAGATAATCTTCCTGAAATTAGTATGGACTAGCTGGGATCACTTGCCTTAGTTAGATAGACACTGCGCAGCACAATGAACTAGCTATCCTTTGATGAATCTAGCCAATGAATCCTCTATGAATTTAGTCAGTCAATGGAAAGCGAAGATGACAGAATGGTCCCCAGTTCCAGGCGTAGCGGTATGCTAAGAATCTCCAGGTTTAAAAATACTAAAGACAAATTGAACATTGGTAATTAGGATGGCAAACCCCTGAATCAGAAGTTACAGCAAGAGAGGAATAAAATAATGAAATATAGTTTAGATACATTCGCCCTAAGTGAAACACGTCGTAAGGAGATAGGTATATATAGATATATACATACACACACACACACACACATATATATATATATATATATATATATATATATATATATATGTGTATATATATATATATATATATATATATATATATATACATATATATAGATATATATATATATATATATATATATATATATATATATATATATATATATATATATATATATATATATATATATATATATATATATATATATATATATATATATATATATATATATATATATATATATATATATATATATATATATATATATTCAGGAAGAACAGATGTAGTTGGAAGAGATGGGGTAGGTATGATGATGACATCAAGAACACAGAAGGCAATAACTGAGTGGAGAGCTGTAAATAGCAGACTGTTACATAAAAAGTCTATATCAAAGCAGTGCAATATCATTATTATTATTATCATTATTACTATTATTATTATTATTATTATTATTATTATTATTATTATTATTGTTGTTGTTATTATTATTATTATTATTATTATCATTATTATTACTATTATTATCATTATTATTACTTGCTAGGCTACAACAATAGTTGGAAAAGCAGGATGCTATAAGCCCAGGGGCTCCAACAGGGAAAATAGCCTAGTGAGCAAAGGAAACAGGGAAAAAATAAATATTTCAAGAACAGTAACATCAAAATAAATATTCCCTGTATAAACTATAAAAACTTAAACAAAACAAGAGGAAGAGAAATAAGATAGAATAGTGTGCCCGAGTGTACCCTCAAGCAAGAGAACGCCAACCCAAGACAGTGGATGGCCATGGTACAGAAGCTATGGCACTACACAAGACTAGAGAGCAATGGTTTGATTTCGGAGTATCCTTTTCCTAGAACAGCTGCTTACTAGTCTCTCTTCTACCCTTACAAGAGGAAAGTGGACAACGGACAATTAAAGTGCAGTAGTTAACCCCATGAGTGAAGAAGAATTGTTTGCTAATCTCAGTGTTGTAAGGTATATGAGGACAGAGGAGAATATATAAGGAATAGGCCAGACTATTCGATGTATGTGTAGGCATGGGGAATAAGAACCGTAACCAGAGAGAAGGACCCAATGTAGTACTATCTGGCCAGTCAAAGGACCCCATAACTCTCTAGCGGTAGTATCTCAACGGGTGGCTGGTGCCCTGGCGAACCTACTACCTATAAGTATTAAAGTTTGCTAAGTATCAAAAAATGATTCTCCCGAATAGTATGAAGAAATACAGAGTGTTACAGGTGAGATCTAAGGAAGGGATATGAAAATTGTGATTGGTTAGTATAACTCAAACATGGGGAAGACCCAGAGAGCTCAATAAAAAAAAAAAAATATAGCACACCTCATGATGGCACTGCCGACGGTCAACAAAGACGTCATTTGCCATTATCTCTAACCACTTTGTTTGTTTACAAGGTTAGATTTTAGTGTTTTCGGTAGTCAAATGTAATTTTTCTATCAACTAATATAGTATTATATGACAGTGAATATGGCAAGATCTTGTTGACATATATTTCTTAAGTGAAAGTTGCCATATGCATGCAATATGAGTGGAAATAAGAAAAACAGAATCAAAATTGACGCAGTGAGGTGGTTTTGATATAAGCCATACATGCGTATTTTTCAAGTATTGATATTTTTATAAGAATTGAGAAAACATATGAAAAAGTAATTGTGTACAAACCTATACCTCTTAATGAAAATAAGTCCCATGAGTGAAATAGAACCATGAAAAGCACAGGAAGTTTGTTTTTTTAGGCTAAAGTTACGAGTGTTTTTAAGTGTTTCTTTCTTTGTGAAACCATTTCATGGACAATATATATAGGGATTATAAGTATCGAATAAGATATGTTACTGATAAGAAGTGCATGATTAATATTTAGTGTAATATTAAGCTCTTCCCCTTGGTATGTACGACCCGTACAGAAAGGTTTTTACTTTTTCCAGAAGAAGTTTTTATATCACTTTGAGATTCTCAGGACCATACCATACAAAGGCCATACATTAAACTTTATTTTCATGATTGTGTATGTCCAATATGACTAAAACCTTATTTCTAAGAAATGTTTTCCCTGTAGTAGTACGGATGGTCCCCACCTCACCCTACACGAAAATTTTTCCTGCAAATCAGCTTTTATACTACCTATTTTCTACTCTGTTAATTACGTTTTTACTATCAGTGCTCATCATAACTATTCTATTCTTTAAAACACTGAATTTTTTAACATTCTACTTATGCCTATAAGTTCCCTCAATGCGGAACTTTTAACCTTCTCAGTTTCAGGCCAACTACTGGTAATTGTAACCTAACTATCACCAGATACTTTTACACTAGTCAGTCTATTCAACATCATAACTCAAGTCACAGGCAGACTCACTTGCAGCAGAAATCAAATGCCCACCTACGTCCAAATCAGCATCATCAGAAAATGTTATAAAATTACAAGATACTGATTACTGTAGAGTTTCTCCTCTGTCATTCATTGATTCAACATTCGATTGCAAAAAAGGCAGCTCATTTACAGGATTTACGTCTAGAAACACTAAAGCATTCCAATTCAACCTTAATGAAATACAATGGTACAGCTGTCTAGTTTTCAGCAGACACACAGACCGGACTACAGCATCATAGATGTTATTTGACTGACAATACTGGCTATAAATCTGCAGCTGTACAAAGCCTTACAAATCTCCATGCTTCTAATAGTTTTTCCTGTTGTCTGTGACAACCAAGGTACCCTATTCTCTGCTATTTGCAGAATGTCAATTCTCTTTCCCAGCCTAAACTTATCAAACTAAATTCTGAACTTTTGATAGTAGGCATTTGTCTTCTGCTATCAAAATCTGAAAATCTATTCAACACTGTCTTACATAAGGACTTACCTCAGAAGATGAAGCAAAATCTTTGTCTCCTTCTAACACATAGTCTGAATACAAAATCATTTTCAAACCTTCTGACCTTCAATATTCCACCACTTCTCTAGTCAGATTACTAAAAGTATGACCATTGCTAGATATACCAAAGGCAATATATTTTAATGAAAATCCTCCCCCCCCCCCCTCGAACCAGCTGACACCTAAATATTGCCTAAGCTCTGGAAAGAAATTCAACATGATGATAGGTACTCTTTAGATTGGATCAAAATATGTAATCATACTTTTTGAATAAGTGTTTTGCCACTGACCTATCTTCGAACTTAAATTCGAACTGGTGTAAATTCTCATTTTGGAAAGTAGCCAACATCCAACAAGAAACAAAGGGGATATTTTTTCCTCCTTGCCTGATGAAAAACTTAACCAAGATTGCTTGCTACTGCTAGGGTGCCACATCCCAACCTCCCTTGCCTTCCAACCCGAATGAAGTTTCTTATGCTCACTCCCCTAATGTGTGCTACCTCAGTAGTCACCAATGTGTCCCCAGGAAGGAGCAGGGCATATCGGAACTGTGTCACAATCGCTCACCATTCATTTCTATTCCTCCTAGAATTCTTTTGCCTTTCTCACATCTATCCTGCTATTACCTAGGGCTTTCTTCAAATCATCAATCCATCCATGCTTTTGCCTTACTCTTTCACTTCTTCCATCAACTCTTGCATCAATCACTCTACATAATCAAGCTACCTCAACACATTTATTCACTCTAACAGCATATTCATTCTTCACACCTGCATTCACCCCTATTACTTTATTCCTAACCCTATCCTATCGAGTAACACCAGTCATACTTCCTAGACACTTCATCTAGCATGCATTCAAATTCTACTGATCTACTTCCTCAAGTAACTCCTTATTACTTTGTTCCTAACCCTATCCAATCGAGTTACACCAGTCATGCTTCTCAGAGACTTCACCTAAAATTCACCTAATGTCTACTGATATACTTCCTCAAGTAACTCTTAATTTAGCATGACATTTAATCTAGCACCACACTCCCTTTTTGTGCACCTCGTAACCGTGCTTTTACCCACATTCACCTCAATTACAACTCCATCAACAAATAAATTGAACAACCATGGAGATGTCACACATCCGTGTCTCGGTCCCACTCTCACTGGAAACCACTCAAGCAATTCATTCCCTAATTTAAAACACAATTTACTGCCTATGCATAATCTTTTCACTGCTTGCAACAACTTTCCACTAATTCCATTTAACCCTAACATATTCCACATCGCATCCCTATCACCTTAGCTATCATAAGCTTTTCCCGAATCCAAAATGCAAAATATACCTCCTTTCCTTTTGCTAAATATTTCTCGCATATCTGCCTTATTATAATTATCTGATCCATATATCCCTTACTTCTTCTAAAGCCACCCTGCACTTCTAAGATTGCATCCTCCATTTCATCATTAATTCTGGTAATTAACATTCTACCATATACTTTTCCAGCCTAACTCAACAAACTAATAGCCGAAGAATTAAGCACTCGTGCACATCTCCCTCACTTTTGCATAGTGGAATAATACACAAAAATACCCAGTCGACTGGCAGCATTAGCAACATAAAACATATATTAAACAATCTTACAAACCATTCCATCACAGTCATATCCCTTTTCTTCAACATATCAGCCCTCACATCATTTCAGGTGTTTTTTTTTCTGCTCTCGTTTCATCTAGTACTCACTTTACAACCACTCTTGTAATGTCTCTCTCATTCTCATCTTCCATCACTAGCATCTCAACACCTGCAACAATAATTATATCTGCCTCCATATCATCCTAAACATTTAGCAACTTTAAGACATTAATACCACGTTTATATGGAACAAAAAAAGCTTAAATCCTCTTTTTAGGCTATCTAAACAAAATATGGTAATCTATCGTTTCGTGTATATAAGATATTGCATACGCAAACCTGATTATAAAAGCTCAAACAGGCCTGTCTCATTTGATTAGATGGATTTTTTTCTGATATTGAAGACGATAGACATACATGGCTATTTAGTGCCAACGGTGTACACCCGTGATTTTGATTTGGATGACTCTGGTTTATTACCTATTTCTTTGTGATTCAAGCTTAATACATATAGAGTATAGTTTTTAGTGACATGTATAGTGTATACTGTCATTTAATGATATATATGCTTTGATACACAGGAATTGATAATTACTTAGGAGTAGGTGGAGGATAATAATGAGGAGGAGTATATGCAAATATCTTTATAATAAAGAAATGTAGAAAATTATATTTCTGATCAATACATATCAAGTCAGAATTTTCACTAAGCATTGTCAATAAAAAGCTTTTAGGAAGTAAGATGAATAGATTTAAGTGGTTCCTTTTACATTTTCTGACACATTGAAGCTATTACGAAACCTGGTGACTTGTGACTTGGAGGTAGTTGATTATAAATAATCTTAAATTGATATATTTCAATTTCGATCGTCTTTTTATTGCCGTTTTTTTTTTTTTTTCAATATATATTAGGCTACTAACAGTTATAGAGTATCCGTTTGAAAGGGACGATCAAGCTTTATCGTGAGATCTGAAAAAAAGAAAAAAAAAATTCTTTAAAAATTCTGTTTATAGACACTGATACTATTTGGAATTCATTAACCACTGTTTTGAAAATGTGGTATGCCGTCAATTTAGAGGAGAATCAATTTCATTGCCATGATTTTCTTGAAATGACAGAGCATGGTTTTAGTGTCTTCACCGTAAAGGAATGCAGGAATTGAGTTGATCTTACATCTAATCCAATTCTTTGTTGGAAGTCAAAGAGTTGCCAAAGCTCTCTGAATTGTTTTGTTTTGCAATGGCACAGCGCAATACAATGCCAGAAGCATAACACTTTATTTGTATTATAAGCGTCTCGGGTTTCAAATGGATTTCTGAGCTGATGAATAATGCATCTGACTATTGTGACTTTGAGGGGAAATCCCGATCCAATTTCACCCGGTCGTATTTGGACAATGCTTGAAATGCATTTTCTCGTATCATTTCTCTTATTGTTACTGGGTAATGTATTTGGTATCATCATGTTTTCAGAAATAGTAGAGCAAAAATCATTGTCGAATCCCTGGAAATATATTTTGATTTCGAATCATTCATAAACTGTAGTTAAATTCCGTGAAATTGTTTTCTGTTCCGTTTATATGTAGCATTATGTTATCTGAACTATGGTTTAGCATAGACATACCTTCATTTCTACTCGTCTACATATAGTGATCAATACTTATTTTTAGTACAAAAGTGTGTCGTTCTCTCTCTCTCTCTCTCTCTCTCTCTCTCTCTCTCTCTCTCTCTCTCTCTCTCTCTCTCTCTCTCTCTACACAGACAAATATGAGCAAACATCTGCACCTGGCTTCCTTTATTTAAGGCTCTTTATAATGTTCTCACCTTCAATAAAACTATTCAAACAGTCTGACAATTATTATCAGTTCGAGTAAAATGTCAGGACATAACGTAGACTCCTGGCCATTTACGATGCACCCCAAAAGGGCAGGTTATGTTAGTAGAATATAAGTCATGTTCTATCTCGGGAGTCCCTTCCTTGTTTAAGGTGGCAAGACAATGGGCTCGCGGAGTATTTATGACTGAAATGAAGACCAAACTCAGAGTAATAGGATGCACATTATCTGCAATATCAACATATAAGTGTAAGTTTTTATTTAGATTTTCTCTACATATCCTTTCCTTAATACATTATTTTCTCCTAGATTTTTAAAAGAACTCATAACACCTCCCGTATAGCCTAGAGTTTAAATCATTACTGAGGCTCAATCTGTGTAACGCATCTTCAACTTTCACTTGAAACATATTGACAATCTGAATGTGCAAAACACTATTATTATTATTATTATTATTATTATTACTATTATTATTATTATTACTTGCTAAAATACAACCCTAGTTGGACAAGCAGGAAAGCTCCAACAAGAAAAAATAGCCCAGCGAGGAAAGGAAATAAGGAAATAAACAAACTACAAGAAAAGTAATATACAGTTTAAATAAAATATTTTAAGCACTAAACATTTATATAGATCTTTCATATTCAAACTATAAAAACTACAAAAAAAAAAAGAAAAAAAAAAGAGGAAGAGAAATAAGATAAAACAGTGTGCTCGAGTTTGCCCTCAAGCAAGAGAAATCTACCCCAAGACAGTGGAAGACCATGATACAGAGGCTATACCACTACCCAAGACTAGAAAACAATGGTTTGATTTTGGAGTGTCCTCTTAGAAGAGCAGCTTACCATAGCTAAAGAGTCTCTTCTACCCTCTACCAAGAGGAAAGTAGCCACTGAACAATTACAGTGCAGTAGTTAACTCCTTGAGAGAATAATAAATCTTTGGTAATCTTGGTGTTGTTGGGTGTATGAGAACAGAGGAAAATGTAAAAAGAATAGACTAGGCTATCCGGTGTATGTGTAGGCAAAGAAAAAACGAGCCGTAACCAGAGAGAAGATTCCTATGTAGTCCTGTCTGGCAAGTCAAAGGACTTTCTAGCAGTAGTTTCTCTACGGTGACTGGTCCCCTGGCTAACTTACTAGCTAAACCAATACGTTACAGTATTCAAAGTATTCTCAGATATATAAACGGCAATAATTTAGTCTTCAAAACTATTGAAAACAACGAAATAAAAAGATGGGTATTATTTGAAAAGGTGACAATGATAAATAAATCATACAAACAGCCAATTCCATGTCATCGACTGTGTTATATTTTCTAACATGGACAGTCTTGTACGCTTGAAAATACATAAAGAAGACTTGAAAGCTTATAGTGATTTTTACTCACTATCACTGCTATTGTACAAAAGTAAAATTATTTATATTGTGAATCCCTCGTATTTTCTATCACTGAAATTCTTGTTGTAGATCAATGACCACTCTTCTGTCATCCTCTAGACTCCCAATCTTTTAATGTAAGTAATTAGGTGTTTCTCACGTCTCTTTTCTCTAGTTTATTTTGCTCTTCTCTTTTTAGCTGAATCCGATAGTGGCATCATGAATCTTAAGATTGCTTGATTGATTAATGTCATACCTATAGACCTACCATTCTGTCCTAAAATATGTAATCAGTCTCATCCTTTAGATTCTTCAGTTTTCTTACATCGGTAGGTCTTGACATAAACATTCCGCAAGTCATTGTTAATATAGTAAAATATGTTTTTAATTGATATTATTGTCATGCTTAGATTTTTTAATATAACCTAAATGTAGTAAAATTTCAAGTTCTAAAAATCCACTTGATCTTAAAATAAGATAATTTCTTCATAAAAATCGATACGATGTGCCCTAGAACCCTCCAGCACAACTTGACACCAAACAAATCATTTACCTTCATAAGCCCGCCATACACACAGTTTTAACTGACAGGTCGCTAACCTAACAGTCCTGCCGGACATCGAGAGTATCCACACACTATCCAGTTCTATCATCGTGTAATGTCAGTTCAACAGTCAACTCAGTTGACGCGCAGTCAGCACTGTGGCAAAATCGCTTCTTCCCCTATATCTGCAGACTACTTTTCTGACTAGCTAATGTGCCAAAAAAAAAAAAAAAAAAAAAAAAAAAAAAAAAACTGTATGTGTAATAAAAAATGTTTTTGTGGCAGGAGGACATGATCCACAGAATTCTAGCATATAATGTAGTAGTTCTAACATGACGAGTAAAAGTAAAGGTTATATATATATATATATATATATATATATATATATATATATATATATATATATATATATATATATATATATATATAAATGGTGTGTATATATATACGAAGCTGGACTAGTGTAGAGTAAATACAGTAGTTTATCCATGTATCTTATTCATGTTTTCATATGTGCATTGCTGAGGCAAATAGCCAGCTCTTAAGATGAGTTCCTTTCGTCTAGGTATAAGTTTGTTATGTAAAATGCTTAAGACTTTCGTCATTAATTTATTTGTATTCTTCATTCAGGTCAGTATATGTAAATTTACGTTAGTTTTAAGAATTATTTTTTCTTTCATGTATTTGGTTACGAAGTCTTACATATACTATTGAGAGTGTTATGTGATTTATGCGAGATGTGAACAAGGGCCTGTGTAAATCTTTTTTATATATCTATGAGCTATTGCGTCATGTTTGTGAGAAAATACGCCATTCTTTTTTTTTTTTTATTTCCGAGAATGGTGGCTGGATAGAACAGCTGAGAGGGAGAGTTGCCTGAAACCCAGGTTCCTGTCTTTACATTTTTATCTAGTTGATAGCTCTGATGACCTTAGGCCAAACCTTACGTTTCCAGATCTATTTGGAATCTTCTGGAACTAGCTAAGTTTCATATATAAGTGACCCCAGGATGCATAGACCAGATAGAGAATTCCAGCCTTAAGTCATAGCCATCTCCCCCTCTCTCTCTCAGATGCCTCTCGTACTAGATCGTTGTATCGTTATAAAAGTGTTTAGTGAAATCTCAAAGTTTTGGTATGACGCCGTTTTGTAAACATAGTGAGTCTTTATAAAAATTCTCTTAGAGTTTCTGTAAGTGGCCCTGTAGAAACGAGAAAGGCATTTGTATCATGATCTGATTATTTATTTTTATTAAGTATCAAACCTAAATCTTGCAGTAAAATATAATTTCAAGTGAAAAAAGAGAATGTATGATTTTTATAAGTATTATTTCTTTTTTCTTAGTCTAAGTTTCTCTTCAGATTGAATATTTCGAGTCAAGTGATTATATAATTCTCAGAGTGTAATTATTTCTTTTGTCTTAGTCTAAGTTTTGTTCAGACCTAATATTTCGAGTGATTTTTAATGTAAATTCTTTCAAAATGTTGCATTATCTCAATCACCATTGTTTATTTCATACTCGCTTGTTTCCTGTTATGAATCGAAGTGAGAGGTGGCTCTGAATAATTCTTAAGAATAATTACCCAGTTTTGTTTTGAGTACTGAAGAGAACTTTGGATATTCATTGTTTTTATATATTGCATTCAGGGAGTTATTTAACTGTCTCAGAGCTTAGGTGTTAATATTTTCAAGTGTAACAGATTTAATGTAAAAACAAACAGGTGAGTTTGGAACTCGAGAGGTTGTATAGCTTACCAGCCGTAATATATGTACATGTAAAGGTAAAATAATACATATATACATATGTGTATGTGTGTGTAAAACAGAACTAGTATATATATATATATATATATATATATATATATATATATATATATATATATATATATATATATATATATATATATATATATATATATATATATATATATATATATATATATATATATATATATATATATATATATATAACGTACAGTTCAACCTAAACATCAATAAACCCTTAAAGTATAAAGTGGTGAGGATGGGTCTATTCCAAATTTGTCTAAATATTTCAGATATATGTTAACTTAGCTTGTTTTTCATATGTAATTGCAAGGGCACAAAACAGGTACATAGAATGTTGAAAAATCTCTAAAGAAAAGGCTTGCATTTGTTTGCTCTGATAATGTTTCTGTGCTTATCGTTATGTACTGTAGTTCTATGCGTTTCCTGCTTATTTTCAGATTGTGGATAGGTATATTTCAATGCGAATGAACGATTATTTTGGTATCCTTATCAACATTTTTCATAAGAAGCTACTTTCTTGTATCTGCTAGAATAATCCTTAATTTTTATTTTCCAAAAGGATGCTTATCCCCTATGAATACCGATAAATTCAGAACAAAATCGCTTATCCTCTCTGAACACGGTCATTGCATCAGCGACGGAGGGTTTCATTTAAAATGTTGACAGTATAATGGATGTTGTTGCTGCTGTTGCACTGATGGCAGAACTGCAGGAACCACCATACACGTGCAAACTGGCCGTCAGTTCATGAGAATGGAACAGACGGCTAGATTTTCGACATTTGCTTCAGTTCATCCGATGGCCTTTATAGCCTGCTTTCATTTGAAAATACCCCTATACAAGCTCAAACTTACATGAAAATCGGTTAAATCTTGTTTCCTCTGTCGCCAGGTCAGTTAAAACAGTGTGTGTAAGGGGCTTCATTCTTAGCAGTTACTCGATACAACTCACAACTTATCTTACTGGCGATCTGCAAGCTGTGCAATATGTAGCAATTTTCTTAGGTATTTTGGACGACCGGTTCTAATAACTTGGTGGGTTATTGTACATATTCTAAATTCAATTTTCGCTTTAATCGGCAGCCAGTGTAAATCGATTAGTATAGGGGTGATCCTTTCTCTAGGTGGGACACCTTTTATCAGTCTTGCTCCTCTTTTTATTATGTTTTGTAATTTCTTAAGTTGTACTTTTGGTAAATTGTGATAGATGGAGTTGCTCTAGTCAATCCTGGTAATAACACAGTTTATCACAAGTTTCTTTACAGAATTCTCATCCAAGTACGTTTTTATAACAACAATATTTCTTAGATTATAACCAGTATTTTTACTACATTATTAATTTTGGCATTGACAGACAAGTTGCAGTCGAGAAATACACCTAAGTCACGAACTTTACTATATTATGATGTCCTTAATATCCATGATCAGTATTTTCTGCAGGTCTTTTCAATTCTAAGTCATAAGCTCTGCAATCTCTAGAATTTACTGTGTGGTCACTTGGTTCGTTCAACTTTGTGCAGATAATACACTTTGACATTGGCTAATCACACTCCTTGATGGAATGTTTTCCTGAACATTTCCCGCAGACTTTATCATCTTTCTATGACTTGCAATCTTTTTCAAGAGGTCCATATCTCTGACAGTGGTAGCAGGGGATCACGTGGCACCTATCACATATGTTATAAGTACCCCATTGTAACAAAACTTTGTTCCCATTATCAGGAATAGCCCTCCGAACTTCATTATCATATTTCAGCACACAGTGGGTGATACCACCTGAAACATCGTTCTTCAGGACTACACTTATCTTCTCTTCTATACTTTGGATTCGGTCTAGGCAACGATTTCTTTGAATCAAGGGATCTACTACTTCATCTTCATCATCGTACACATTGCATATCATTATATTTTTTTTATTTTTCCAGTTTTTCTCGTTTCAGTGTCGGCAACCAATGTCTGAAGTTTATTAGCAGCCTCTTCTCTGATCATTTTGTTGGCAAAGTTTATAGCAACGTTTCCATTTGAGGTTGACCTCGTGTTAAGTATAGGAATGTCTTTAAGTGTCGGTTCAATCTCGTGTTTTCTTTCAGTAATATTAGTTGTTGTATTTGTTGATTTAATTACCAACAATTTGTTTTCCTTAACTTTGACAGCATATGTCGTTTTCTCCTCTTTTGGGTCTATCAATGATTGAAGTGTTGCCTTAATTGATTCCATATTCATAGCAAGATTATCAGCTTTATCAATGAGGTAAGAAGTTTGGTTGGAATTTGCTGCGTGTACGCTAAGGTCCGTAACTATGTTTTCCAATTCAGCGATTTTTGTGACTTGTTTGCTCAGGGCCTCTTCTCTCATACTCACTTTTACTTTCAATTTTGATATATATATATATATATATATATATATATATATATATATATATATATATATATATATATATATATATATATATATATATATATATACACACACACACACACACACACATATATATATATATATATATATATATATATATATATATATATATATATATATATATATATATATATATATATATATATATATATAATTTAGCTTGTCTGGCTTCAACTACGCAGTGTAGGCATAACCAATCTAGGTTCCTTAGTTCATTGCTAGTTATGCCTGTCACTATATACACCAATTTATTATGATAGAATGTTTTGCACTCACTCTATCCATTTTTTTCCGGTCTCCCTCCGTGGTTTCAGATATGAGGCAGACCGAGTTAGGGACAGACAAGGAGATAGACATAGTGTACTGTTTCTTCTCACGTAGGTTTCTTCATATGATTAACTAATATCTTTTCAACTATATTCTAAGCGATAAACAAAAGGTGTTGAACGGAGGGAAGTTACGTATTTTTTAAAGTATTTTCAAGATTAAAGTCGACAAAAGTGTTTATAGCTGCAATAATTCCGTTGTATTTTTTTTTTAAATATTTACCAAGCAATTAGAATGCAATGTTATGCAATGGTGAAAGCCTCAGAGATAAATGTAGAAATGCTACTTTAATGTGATAATGAAGTGTGTGTGTCCAGATTCTTATTGACGAAAATTTCAAAGAACATCTCACTTTGACCAGCACTTCGGATGTCCTAATGACGAAAATCGGGTTCTCGACATTTCTATTTTGATATCTAAAAAATAGTCACTTTTCTTATCATTGTTATTATAGTTATATATTCAATAGATCTGTCCCGGTTTGAAATACTGAACAGGAGGCCATAAATTCATTTAGGTGAGGCATTTGTCCATATTTCTTTTCTGGGACTTCATTCTCT
>NC_090726.1:71526093-71543593 GCF_036898095.1 Palaemon carinicauda | reverse complement strand
CAATGCCGTATTTCCTTATTATGCTAAAAAGGTGCCACAATGATATAAGACGTGTAAAAAAATACACATTCTTTTACATGTCTTATATCATTGTGAAACCAGTTTAGCACATTGAATTGCATTGAAAAAAATAGTAAACCAGCAACTACAACGGGCAATCGGTAGAGCACATACCTTCGCCAACGCCACAACAAAAGATAAGCATTGAATTTTTTTACATTTTGGCAATAGTTTCTTGCAAATCGCATAAGAAAAGAAAAACAATTCCATTTTCATGACCTTGACTTTTGACCCAAGCACTCTCAAAATATAATTGAATTATCATTGGATCATGGCCAATCATCCTAAAAAAAAATTGTGAGATGCAGTCGAATACTTTTTGAATTATGAGCATTACAAACAAACAAACATAAATAAACAAGGGTATTGACATCATTATAATATGTTGTATATCACAATATAAACAATTGAATTATGCACATTATAGCACTAATTTCATAGAAATCAGATACAAATTGGCCACGATATGGAAAAATGTCGTATTTTACTTTTTCGTGACCTTGACTTTGATTTTTGACCCAATCACTCCCAAAAACTAATAAAATTGTTCGTATCATGGCCAATTATCCCACCAAAAATATGAGGCAGTAGTGACGCCAATGGTTACAGTGGTAACGTGTTCGCCTTGCATTCGTCTAGCAACAGATCGATCCCCGCCAGGTACCGTGAGTTGAGGCTGTTTGCTGGGGAGGCCACTGCTGTTGCAAGGCAGCACTGTAGGGGCTTGGGCTTGGCCGGATGACGTTCTGGCGAGCATATATTCTGATGAAGCCGGAACTGAATTTCACCTATTTCCATTGCCATGTTATTGCATATTCTACACTACTTAATGCTCTCTCTCTCTCTCTCTCTCTCTCTCTCTCTCTCTCTCTCTCTCTCTCTCTCTCTCTCTCTCTCTCTCTCTCTTCTGTTCATTTTAAATGAAGAAAAACCGAAGAATACTTCAAAGCTGAGTTCCTTAGCCTTTTCTTAATGACGACATATTACTGGAAAGAATCCAGTGTTTTTCGCAATTCCTTTTTCAAAATATGGTGTCGAAACTGACAAGCGATCCAAGCATAAAGTCTTGGCAAAAAGTTCGGACACATTTCATTTCACGGATTAATGCTTCACAGTTCTGACTTATAATTAATTTGAAACTTTGGTCTGGGAGGTGACGACCTTGCAAACTATGATGAATTACGCCAAGTTCCCAAGACGGTTTTATGTGTGTTTTCAAGTGTCTGAGTGCTGCCACCTAGGAGGAGTTGGTGTATGTGCAAACACACGCACATACAAAAAAACTTTCTCAAATACGTATTAGATTTTTTACTATTTTACTATTTACTATACTTAAAATCAAAGATAGTCTATCCTGTCGAAGTTCGTTATAATAATAATAATAATAATAATTATAATAATAATAATAATAATAATAATAATAATAATAAAATAGTAATAATAAAATTGGGTTGTGATATTGCCTCAATAATTTAACCGTCCTTAGAGTAAAGCCGAAATCCTTGTCTTCGTGGTATGCAGAATTACATTCTTCTATAGAGTTTATGTATATTCTTTTGATTTGTTTTTGGACGAATTGTTTTTAATTATCGATACCATATTCATGTCTTTATAATTATTGCTGAGATTGTGGATTTAATTTTTTATATATTCATGTGTATCATTTTCTTTTTTTTCCCATGGGTAAATGTCATTGTAGGAAGGTCTCTAATGCAAGTTTAAGACCATATATATATATATATATATATATATATATATATATATATATATATATATATACTGTATATATATATATATATATATATATATATATATATATATATATATATATATATATATATATATATATATATATATATATATATATATATATATATATATATATATATATATATATATATATATATATATATATATATATATATATATATATATACATATATATATATATATATATATATATATATATATATATATATATATATATATATATTTAGATATATATATATATATATATATATATATATATATATATATATATATATATATATATATATATATATATATATATATATATATATATATATATATATATATATATATATATATATATATATATATATGCTGAAAAAAATCCATACACCTCATATATATATATATATATATATATATATATATATATATATATATATATATATATATATATATATAAATGTGGGAAAAATCCATACACCTTAGAATACTAGAAATCTAACTGAAAATGGAATGAACAAGGTACGAGACTTTTGCTATTAAATTTTATCTGCGGTCTCCACCAAAAGCACACGAAAAGTAGGATTCCTTATTAATTATTTTTTTTTCGAAAAGGTATCCCTAGTGTTGACAAAGATTCATAATTAAGACATATTTTAACGTCTACCATATATTTTTAAGGTTCTGTTTAACCGTCCTTAACCGTAGCTAATTTTCTTTTATCTAATTTTACTCTAAAAAGCACCCTACAGCTGTAAATGCTATTTTTGTGCAATAGATTAAGGTGTATATTTATATAGCTTCAAATTAGATTTAAGTAACTGTTCACAACTATCTCTTGCATTTTGAATGTAGATAATTAAAAAGGAATTTAACTTAAAGTGTTGGCAATATCATGTATAACTGCTCCGTCTATTGTTGTATTCATTTACTTTCTTTGATTTGCTCTGATCCACAGCTTCTGAAAGGGCAGTGTTTCTCTAAGCATGTCCTGTTCTTAATAACCATAGAAAAATTCTGACATGTAAGAGCAACTACACTTTATTAACCAGTAACATTTGAAAACAGTATTGTATGATTCTTTGTTTTTCTTTAACTTAAGAAATTTACCTATTATTATTATTATTATTATTATTATTATTATTATTATTATTATTATTATTATTATTATTATCGGTAATAGACCCTCTTTCAGGCAAGTTTTGTTGAAAATAATGGCTGCCTCAGTTGCATTGATCTTATACTCCGTCTTCTCGATGGCTCTAATTATCTTCTTTTCAGGACCACTGCATACAGCCATTAACTGAGCAAAATTCATCCTTCATGGTGGGTAGTCAAATTCAGGAATAGTTGGCGAGTCAAGGTTTTAATATAAAATTCACAAATCAGGTATCATTTACAATTCGGGTAAAAGAATACAGAGAACAAGCTAAGCGTTTCGCGAGTGCTGTCTCCCTTCCTCAGGCTTGAGTGTTGGAAACGATGTTGTTGTTGTAGATAATAGCCAACAGTTCTTGTTAGCACGGGCAATTCCCTTGGTCGGCCCGTAGATTGGAAACGATTGTTGTTGTTGTAGAAGATTGCCTGGCCCTTTTGGCCAGACACGGGCTCTTGTACTCTTGCAGCCCGTAGGTGTTTTGGTAGGATTTTGGGAATAGGTAGTTGGCATTCTGCAACTTTTATTTTAGGATATTGGGTTAGGTTTTGGGTTGTGGATGGTGACAGGCGATGGTACAATGCCTGTTTAGAGAAGGAAGAAGGTGACAGCGGGAAGGGAATTTCCTTCCCAAGAGCCCATTGGCTCCAGTCTTTAGTTAGAGAAAAGGAGTTATAGTAGTAAGTCCCGATAAGTAGGAGGGCTCGGGAAGGAGTTGAAACGTTTTAGTTGGAGATGTTTGTATAGGTGAAGTGAAAAACTTTGTAGTGGTTTAAGCTTAAGTTATTAGGTAGAGAAATAGTGTGAGATTTCAGCTGAGTAAGAGAGAGCTGAAAGGAGGGAGTAGTTGCTGCTTGAGTAGTAGGGAAAAGGGTGGAATAAACATCCCTGTACCTGTAAAACTAGAACAAAAATAAAAATCAAGAGTTACTTATAATTGTGATTATTGAGACGTCAGTGGATTAGTCGTTTGGAGGGATACCTGAACTGAAAAGAGAGAGATTGCAAGTGGAAGAGGTGTTAGAAACCAAAAAACCGTCAACGGCTCCGCCCCCATTTTCAACGTTGAAGAAAAAGGACGGGAGAGAAAAACTGTCTCCTTATAAGGAGTACGACTTATTGCCCTCAGCCGCCAACAATCGTTTTGATTCCAACAGAGAAGTTGAAGAGGGGTGAAAGGGTTATCCAGGTTGCAAACTGGAGCTGTTACTACGTTATCTTGGTGGAGGGTAGCTGCGGAGAAAGGCTGAGAGGGCATCAACATTGGCAATTATGTGTCTGACAATTGCTGTTTCAGTTGCAGGATTGTTGGGGTTGAGATCCTGCCAAAGTAAGCTCGTTTCATGACAGTGCAGTAGGTAGTGCTGTAGAGGATCTTCTGCGTCTTGATCACAGTATTTACACGGTCTTATTGGTCTATGCTGTGTTGCTGGGTCTTCACCATTGTCCAGGATGATTTGCCAGCTGCATAGATATCCCAGTCGCAGTCTGCAGATGATAACAGCGACCTGGCGGGGTGTTTGTCTTGCAGTTGGGTGTGGTGATATGTTTTTAGCTTCAATATACCACTTTGCAGATCTTGATCCATCTAGGAAGGCTCGCGTTACTTCACTTGTCTTTTGGATGTTGCAGTAGGCAGCCATTTGGTTCTTGATGGTTTTAAGTGAAGGTTGTAGAGTAATGCTTATAGTCTGGCACATTAAGGCTGATTTGGCTAGGTGGTCAGCCTCGCCATTGCCAGAGATTTCAGTGTGGCTTGGAATCCAATTCAAAGTTACTTGCCTGGTGTTGCTTTCGTGGGCTAAGGCTAGGAATTGGATTGTTGTGATGAGGTAAACATTCTCTGTGGGTTCTTTGTTGCTGAGGGCCAAGATGGCTCCTCTGGAATCTGTATGGACTGTTGTGTTTCCCTCTTGTAGGTTGGCAGAGTGTTCTAGGGCTTTTGCAATAGCCACTAGCTCAGTTTGTAGTGTGGAGGCGTGGTTAGAAAATCTCCAATTTTCTCTATATCCTGATGGAGAGACAACTGCAGCAGCTGCTGCAGAGATTGCGCGGTCCAATGATCCATCAGTATACTAGATGTTAGGTACAAGTGTGTTCCTGATTGCATTCTTTGCAGCTTCAGAGAGTTGCTCTGGTGTGCAGAGGGCTTTGCTTACTGCTGGTAGGATGGTGAAGTTGTATTTGATGGGGTCCTGAGCCCAAGGGGCAGGAGTGCTATAGCCATTGTGCTTTTGTTGTCCCTTGGTTTTGTGGACCTCATTTTACATTTGCATCCTTCTGAGTGTGTCTAATAGTTTCTTTGCATGAGAGTTCGGCGGGTCTATCTCTTCCGCTAGAGGTAGAAGTCTTTTCAGTTTGTTGTTGAGTGGGCTTGTCCTATCTGCGATGATTGACTTGAATATAATATTGCTATTCCTGATGTCAATCCTAGCTGACAGGGAAATGAGGTTGGTTTCTGCTCTAAGTAAGCAAAGTCTTGTCCACATTAGAGAGCCACTGATGAGTGTCATGGCATTGTTTTGCACTACTTCTAATGATGCTTTTCGGGTGTCGGTCAGTGTGGTGAGTGTAGGTATTGCATAATCGATGTGGGATCGAATTGCTTGTAGATAAAACAGTCTTAGGAGATTGTTTGATACTCCTTGTTTGAGGGAGGTCATTCGTGTCATGGCTGATAGACGAATCTTTGTCTTCTCTCTGAGGTAGGTTACTTCATTAGCAGGTGATAGGGTTTTGCTAATGATTACTCCAAGGTACATGAATTGATTTACCCATTCAATGGCTTCACCCCTCAGAGTGAGATTCTGACGGTTTTGCGGGTGTCTTATGGCCATGGCTTTGGTTTTGTTGGTGTTGATCTTTAGGCCAAGTTCATTGCATTTGGCCTGGATCATGTCCAGTGCCTTTTGGGTAGCATTTCTTGCATGGGCTTTGTGTGGACATATGATACATATGTCGTTTGCATATATGAAGATTTTCACTTCATTTGGGAGGTTTAAAGTGGCTAGGTTCTCCATTAGTAGATTGAAAAGGTAGGGGCTTAGTATGCCTCCTTGTGGTGTTCTGTTTTCTAGGGGGATGAAATCAGTGGTTTTTCCTTTGAAGGTGACTCTGGCTTCTTGGATTAGTGTGTAATTCCGAGTCCAGGCCAGTAAATGTCTTTTTACTCTTTTTTCTACAAGTGTAAAGAGGATAGCAGGTGAGCTGGCTAGCTCAAAGGCTTTCTCTAGATCAAGGAATATGACAAAGGCTTTTTTGTCATTAATTGTTGTAAGGACATCTGTGATACATTCTTGAGTGCCTATGCCACTCCTGTAAGCATATAGGCGGTGACGTAATTGGCCTATTTTCCCCTGCAGTCTGCTGAGTACCATTCTCTCAGCTACTTTCTCGGTGCAGCTAATCAAAACTATGGGTCGGTAGGTGTCTGGTTCCTTGGGCTCTGGGATGGGTTTAGTGTCCTGCTGGTTCCATGTCGTTGGGCATAGTCTTTCCGCTTGTGTCCTGTTAATCAACTGCAAGTACACCAACTTCGCGTGGCTTCCCATGTTCATCAGTATGCTATATGTGATGAGGTCGGCTCCAGGGACAATGTCCTTACTGCCATTTGCAAGGGCCGTGTTGAGTTCCTCCATGGTGTAGGGGTCTTCTGTATCATCTACCATGTTGCAGGCGGCTTCAATAATATTGTTCCTGATTGGGAGCAGTGTTCTCTGCCTGTTTATAGTTTGCAGAGGTAGGTTAGTGCTTTTTGCTCTGTCAGCAAAGTTGTTGGCAATTCTGTTGGCTTCAGCTAATGGGTCTGGGTGTGTGACTTTGGGTGTGCTAAACTTCCCAGAGACTTTGTTGAACCAGCCCCATATCTTGGCTAGGGATGTGCTGAAGTTCACTTCATGGCACCATGAGTAACATTTGTCTGTTTTGACTTCCAGTGATACTTGCACAGAATGTTTGATGATCTCCACAAGTAAATCATGGAGCTTATCAGTTCTGTGTTTTCTAAGAAGTTTTCTGGTTCTATTTATTCTGGCATTCATTTCTTTAATGCGACTGTTATAGTACCAGGCGTCGGTGTGTTTCCTCTCACAGTGCTTTTTCTGAGGCATGGAAATACTGGCGGCTGCATCTAGTTGTTTGTTGAAGTCGAGTAATAGGGTGGAAATATCATTGTAAGGTTTTTTTTATGTATTCCAGAGCCCATTCTGACATAGCTGTTTCGAATTTTTCCCAGTTGGCAAAGTCTGGGTTCCACCTTTTTAGGGGTGGAGGGAGAGGGGTATTGCTCCAGTTCGAGTTTAACTTCTATGGCAATGTGATCACTCGTTAGTACAGGATGCAGCTGCCATTTGGCGCCTCTTTGTTTAGCACTAGAGAGGAAGGTGAGGTCTAAGCGACCTCCTTTTAGATGGGTGGCTTTTGTAACGTAGTTAAGCAGTGTTACATCAGGATATTCTTGCAGTAGGGCATGCAAGTGTCCGCCTGTTTGATTTGCTGCAGATACTGAGTTCAGGAACGGGTGGTGGGCGTTGAAATCACCCGCAATTATTGAGTTGTACTCGGAGGCGGCGGCGAAGAGCGCCTCGGCATTAATGCTTTTTGCTGGGGACTTGTAGATGTCGTGGACTGTGAGAGTTGTGGCTAGCAGAGATATCTGAACACTCAGAGTCTCTGCCTCTGTCCCACAGTCTATGCTAGGTGCTATTTTGGAGGGGATGCTGCTTTTGACAAGGGTGGTTGGTCCTCTTTTTGTTGGTGATAGATACGTAGTGTACACTTTGTATCCTGAGAATGCAAATGGTGTGTTCTCATTAAGCAGAGTTTCTTGCAGTACAATTATGTCAGGGCTTTGTACTGAAGTTTGAGATTGCAGGAATGCGAACTTGTTCCGTAGTCCACACACGTTCCATTAGAGAATTTTCACTTGGGTGTTTTGGTGGGTGTTTTGGTTGTTGTGAGTGGTTATGTTAGGATCGTTTGTAGGAGGGTCTATGAAGGGAGTTGGGCGTTAAGTTTAAGGACGGCGTTGTTAAAAATGAAGTCTTCAAAAGACTTCTGTGTGAACTTTATTTTATGGGATCACAAAAAATTGCAGAGAATATTGTTAATGGCGGCTAGAAGAGCATCCATGGGGCAAGCAGAGAGGTCATATTCATTACTGTCAATAGTTGGAAGGGGTTTGGCGGGACGTGAGGCGCTTGGTTGGCTTCTGACAGCGGAACTAGGTAGACTGGGGAATTCTCTTAAGGAGTGAGAGGAGCTGGGTGTGTGTGTTACAGGTGCGGAGGAGGATGAGGAAGGTCTTTTTGGCTGTGGGGCAGCGGAGGAATTGGGAGGAGAGGTAAATTTTAGAGGTGAAGGAGTGGAAGGAGTGCGGGATGGGGATCTTTTTGACTTTGGAGGAGGTCTAGGAGGACGTTGAGGTTTAGGTGCTGGAGGGAGACTCGGAGGAGAAGGAAGTTCAGGAATGGCGTGTCTGGAGGGGTTAGGATTATGTTGGGAGGTGCGGTTGGTGGAGGGTTGTGGTTGGTTGGAGGTCGCTGCGTTCGACGTGGCTGACGTGGGTGGAGGTTGTAGTGGCGATCTACTCCCTGGCAGTCTGCGATGCGCTGAAATCGAAAGGGACCTCTATCATGCCAAGCATGATGAGATCCTTTGCAATTTGGGCAGTGGGCAGTGGGCAGTGGTGTGGTATCCTGCCTTGTGCCTGGCAATGCAGTAGGCGGTAGGGTGCTGCCTGTTGTTGCAAACTCCACAGATCTCCGGACCCGTGCAGCGGCTCTTGTGGTGGCCAAACTTCTGGCATCGAAAGAATCTGAATGGCTCTTTAAAGTACTCCTCTGTGCAGAAGGTGTTCCAGAGGCCGAAAGAGAGCTGAGGGGGCGAGGTTCCTTGAAGACTGCCTCCAGCTTGTGGGATCTCCTTCCAGCCTTTCCCCCACATCTCTTGGCAGTGAGGATGGAAGGATGTTGGAGCACAGGTTCGAGTGGGAGGTCGAGGTCATACACTATGATGATAGTGGTGGGCCTATCAATGAAGTTGAGCTTAAACACGTTATCCAGCTGCTCAAGGAAGGTAGATCTTGAGCAGAAATGACTAGCTGTCCCCTGCAGTTAGGACGTATAGTCATGTTATGGTGCGGGTTACTGGCCTCCATGGCGGCAACAGCAGGCTGTCGTGCTGGGTCCTGAAGTCAGCCTGAACTTTGTAGGATTCGAGGTGCTATCCTTGGTTTGCAGTGAAGGTGGCTGTTGAGTGGGGTTATTATCGGTGTCCTGGTGGTCTTCGTCTTCATCTTCTTCTTCTAGCGCTGCTGGGCAATCTGAGGTCCCTTCTTGAAAGTCTCTCGAGGTCCCAGGAACTGGTTCTATTGCAGGTGACTTCGGTAGATTCTTATGACTCCTCAAGGTGAGACCTCTGGGCTTTTTAACCCTTACCTTCTCCACTCTAGTTCGAGGGGAGAAGGTAGGGATAGGGGAAGAATCCCTGGCTACCATCGCCAACAGCTGTCGAACGGTGTTTTGTTTCATGTGTTGTGTCAATAACACACAAAAAAAAAAAAGTGCTAAAGCACAGTTCAGATTATGAACTTGCTAAACACTCGGAAATTCTACAGGCAAAGCACCGACAATTTCAGTTACTCTGATGCAGATACGGCCGATGAGGTGATCCTTTCACTAAGCTGTTAGTGAGAAGGATGAGGAAACGTGTGTGTTTGTGTGTATAGATTGCCTTATCATTGTGTAAGACACGGGCTCTTGCCTTAGGCAGCCCGTAAGAGAATATTGTTAATAGTGTTTTTGTTCTCTTTAAATAGTAATGGTAATATTATTATGGTGTCTGTGGGTAACTTAATATGAAAGGGATTCAATGAAAAGAGTACATAATTACTCTATTAATAGTTAGGTTACGTTAAATTTAGATAGCCAAAGCTATTTATTGTTAGGCCAAAAGCAGTGGAAGTTTAAGTGAACTACTTATCCTCATTCAGCAGCCTGTGATTTTTGGTTTTGGGTTCCCAGGTGGGGGTAATAGTAAGATACCATGCATCCACGAGCTGGAATTTGCATGGCAGATTCCAAGTCATACGCCCGTATAACTGAATGAGGGGCAGTTCCCTCTCGCAACCACCATGCAAAGCAACAGGGGAACAAGGGGGTGACAGGCATTACAACGGAAAAAGGGCCCAGTAAGGAGACTCCTCTTTAGGTCCACGAAATAAAGTTTGTTTATAGACAGAGTCTATCGAGTAGGAGAGAAAGTTTTATAGTAGCGAGTCCCAGGGAAGTAGGAGATCGTGGGAAGAATTGCAAAGCGATTTAGTCAGAGGTAAAAGAAGGGCGTAAGCTATCCCAAGTAAAAGCTTAGGCAGTAGGGAGAGGAAATAGGTTGAGTGCTAGCTAAGAGTAAAGAGAGCTAGCAAAAGGTAGGAAAAATTTCAATAGTAAAATAATTTACAATAAAGTTAGTGTTAACGCTTGGAAAAAGTCTGTATTAGGCAACCGTGATATCTTGGTTTATTTAGGGAGGGCTAAGGCGGTACCCTTGATGGGGTTTAAAAAGGATAGGAAAGATTGTGTGTGCAGTGAGTAGGGGAGGAAGAAAGGAGATAGGAAAAACAAGAGCTGTTTCCTTATGAGGAACACGGCCAAGTAATAACTATTCTCCAATCAACTATTCCCACGTTGCACTTATGTAGAGTGTGTAGGATTTAGGAAGGATAGGAAGGTTATGTGTGCTGCAAGCAGGGGAAGGAAGAAAGGAGATAGGAAAATCAAGAGCTGTTTCCTTATGAGGAACACGGCCAAGAAATAATTATTCTCCAATCAACTATTCCTACTTGCGCTTTTGTAAAGTGTATATGATTTGTGAAGGATAGGAAGGTTTGTGTGTGCAGTGAGCAGGGGAAGGAAGAAGGTTGATAGGAAAATCAAGAGCTGTTTCCTTATGAGGAACACGGCCAAGAAATAACTACTACCCAATCAACCTCTCCTACTTTGCACGGTGTAAAGTGTGTTTGTCTATCGGTTGAGTAGGGAAGGGATGTGTAGGAAGCTATCCCTTGTGGATAGGGTAAGGATCCGGTTTGTTATATGAGTAATGGGTTTACAATTCCGATAGTGATATGAGTTACCTAGCTATTAAATAAGAATTAGTTTGCAGATGTAATAAATGTTTGAGTTAAATAAAAGACTATTTTATTGTTTAAAACTGATCTGTCCACAGGGGTAGGGTAAGGATTAGTATAAGGTTATGAGGTTAAGTGTTAACTTAAGTAAGTGAAAATTGTGTTTGAGATCCCATAGACTAAACCTAGGCCTAGGTTGTATTTGGGTATGCTGTACTCAGATTTTAATAGGCCTATGTAGGGATATTACTTTATATGAGATTGATTACGCATAGCAACAGTATGTATAGCGTAACCTAATTGAATCTAAACGTTTACTTTACATTATTAAGTGTTCTACGGGTTCAGCACCTGTGGGGAGATCACACTAAGGACATGGTCTATTTTCTATACTAACAATCTACCAGCTGCAGAGATAGCCAAGACATAGTCTGAAAAGAATGGTGGTTAATTTTCTACTGAGAGATTTAGACATATTATGGGGAAGGATATTAGTTACCTCAGTGTACCACTTAGCAGAACGGGAGCCCTCATGCAAACTTGTCGAATTAAACTTTTCTTTTGGACATGACAATAGTCAGACATTAACTTTTTGATATGTGAGAGAGAGGGTCTGCATGCTCTGCTTACAGTGGGACAGCGAGGCGGTCAACTTCATTATTTCCATGAATATCAAGTTGAGGGTAACTTTCCTGTTCCTCTGAGCATGGGCTGTAGCCATAGCCTCTATGCTGCTAATCAAGAAGATATTCTCATTAAATATACGTTTTAGAATACTCTGTATAGCACCTCTTGAGTCGGTGTGAATGGTAGTGTGACCGTATTTTGAAAGGGAATTCTCCAATGCCTTTGCAATGGCATAGAGTTCTGCCTGTAGAATAGAAGCATGGTCAAAAAGCCTCCAGCCACTGGAAAAGGTGCTGGAGAAAACAGCAGAACCAGCAGCAGGTAAATTCATGTCTACGGAGCCATCTGTGTAATAAACATTAGTAGCACTGGTAGTGGCAATGGAAGCCAAAGCTGCAGTCTTCAACTAATGACGAGAACATTGAGATTTACATGGTGGAAGAACATTGTAATTAACATCAATTGGATCAAGGCTCCAGGATGCTGGAGGGACATACTTTTCATTAAATTCATCATGCTTTACGTTAAGTATGACCTGCTGGATGTTAACATCTCTAATTACTTGAATGAGTTTAGCAATATTATGATTAGGGGGTTCTAGGTCTTCATGAAAATTTATGAATCTGTTTATTTTAGGTTTAAGTGGGAAATTTATATTTACTTTTATAGTTTTGATAATAATGCAACACATAAGCAGTCTTATTCTATCTGCCAGGGATAACAGGTTGGTTTCTTGCCTGAGAAGGTGAAGCCTTGTCCACATAGCGGCACCAGTAATTAATCTCAGAATTATTTTGAATAACTTCAAGTGAAGACAGCAAATTTGAAGGGAGGGAAATGAGAGCAGGGGAAGCGTACTCAACCTGTGATCTTACCGCTTGCACATAGAATAGTCTCAATAAATGGGAAGAGACTCCTTTTGTCAAAGTAGTTATTCTTTTCATTGCAGAATAACGAGAGTTAACTTTATGTCTAAGCAATTTAACCTGAGTATGAGGGAGAAGCTTATGGTTAATATTGACACCAAGGTAAATGAAATTTTGAGCCCACTCAATAGGGTTGTTGCCAATAAAAAGAGGGGGAGGAGGCTCAAAATACCTAATAGCCATTGCCTTAGTTTTCAGGGGGTTGATTTTTAAACCTAGTTCATTACATTCATGAGCAATGTCCGTAAGGACTCTTTGCATTTTTTGAGACTGAAAACGAGCGAGTGTGGACATAAAATACAGATATCATCTGCATATATGAACACCTCTATTCCTTTGGGTAATTTTATCAACAATAAGTTTTCAACAAGAACATTAAATAGGAATGGGCCTAATATTCCCCCATGTAGAGTGCCATTCTCCAGGGGAAGGAAAGGTGAAGTGGCATCTTGGAAAGAGACTCTGGCTTCCCGGCCTTGAGTGTACTCTTGGACCCAGGACAGCAGGTGACCTCTTACTCTCTTGCGTACAAGAGAGAAGAGTATTGCAGCCGCACTGGCAAGTTCAAAAGCCTTCTCAAGGTCCAGGAAAACCACAAGTGCCTGCGACTCGTTAATGGTGGC
Organism: Palaemon carinicauda; assembly: GCF_036898095.1. Lineage (NCBI taxonomy): Eukaryota > Metazoa > Arthropoda > Malacostraca > Decapoda > Palaemonidae > Palaemon > Palaemon carinicauda. Next base: position 71,530,321 of record NC_090726.1, on the reverse strand, counting down.
CATAAGGTCTGTAATGCATTCATGAGTGCCTACACCATCAGTGAATGCATACAGCCTATGGTGTAATTTACCAGCCTTCCATTTAAGTAGATTAAGGACCATACGTTCTGCAACCTTTTCCGACAAGTGATCAGAGCTATAGGCTTCTAGGTGTTTTCCTTTTTTGGTTTGGGAACAGGTTGAGTATCCTGCTACCTCCAGAGACGAGGTCTAACTCTTTCAACATGGGTTTTGTTGATAAGTTGTAGATATATCTCCTTTGCTGGGTCACCCATGCGTTTAAGCATGCTGTAGGTGATAAGGTCTGTTCCTATAGCTGTGTCTTTTGTCTTGGAAAGGGCAACATTGAGTTCATCCATGGTATACATAAGTATCATCCGATACGTTGCAAGCTGCAGTGACCATGTTCATCCTAATAGGATAAAGGACCCCTTGTCTATGTCTGGCCTCTAGAGCGAGGTTTTCAGACTTAGATGGATTGGCAAACTCTTGTTTCAGTCGTAGAGCCTGAGCAGGCGGATCTGGGTGTGAGACCCTTACAGTTGTTCTCTTATCAGAGACTTTATTGAACTAGCCCCAGATCTTTCTCAAAGGAGTGGTAGCATTAACCTCGGCACACCAATCGTACCATTTTTCATTTTTAACTTCTGTTGCCACTTGGGCAGAGTGCTGTGCCACTGCGACAAGGTTTTGATGAAGGGCATCAGTGTTGTGTCTTCGAAAGAGTTTTCTGATACGATTGAGCTGCTTATTTATGGCTTTAATCCTGGGATTATAGTACCAGGAGTCCTTATGATCTCTAAAAAAAGATTTTTTCTTTGGCATAGAAGATGCCGCAGCCTCAGTTAGTTATTCACTGAGTGATAGGAGAATGTTATCAGCGTCTCCTGGAGGTTCAGCAGAATATCTTTCCGCCCATGAAGTCATATGCTGCTTAAGAGATCCCATTTGGCGAAATCAGGGTTCTATCTCCTTGGAGGAGGAGGAGGGTCCGGCAATTTCTCCAACCGAAGAGAGAAAATAGTGCCATAGTGATCGCTCGTGAGAACAGGTTGCAAGTCCCAGGAGGAGTTGTTGCAAAAGTCCTGGGAGACGAATGTAAGATCCAGACGTCCCCCAGCAATATGAGTGGGCATGTCTACATTATTGAGGAGTTTCACGCCTGAAAAATCCTCAAGTAGAGAATAGAGATGCTCCCCAGTGGCATTGGTAGGGGAGGTACACTTAAGGAAGGGGTGATGGGCATTAAAGTCACCTGAGAAGATGGTACTCTGTGTCTCAGCATCTGCAAAAAGTTGATTAGCATCAATATCTCTTGCAGGGGTTCTGTAGATATTATGTATTATTAGTGTAGTGTTTAAAAGGGTAATTTATACACTAAGTGTCTCTGCTTCGTGACAATCAATATCAGTAATTCTTTGGGAGGGAATTGTGTTTTTTTAATAATGTTAACAAGCCACGACTAGTGTCGGTGTAGTGAGTTCTGTGTACCTTGTAATTTGCAAATTTGAAAGTGGTGTGTTCACTTAGTAATGTTTCCTGCAAGAGGATGATGTCCGGCTTCTGTATAGCTACCTGAGACTGCAGAATAGCGTACTCCGGCCTGATTCCTAAGATGTTCCATTGTAACACATTGATATAGTTATTCTCCTGTGGCAAAGGGGAAGGGGGTTAAACTCACATCACTGTCAGAGTCTGAGAAATTTAGGATGAGTGAGCACAAGCAAGTGTGTCAATGATGAACTTCATTGTAGACTTTAGGGTCTCATCTCTGTCTAGATTGGGGAAGAATTTCTGTATAAAGGAAATGAAGGCTGGCTCAAGGAAACTGGGTTGCAGGAAAAAGTTAAGGATAGGATTGGATAGAGGAGATAGTGAGGCTGGTGGAGGAGTGGTTTGATGTTGGAATGGAGGATAGTGAATGTTGCACGATGTGCTAGGGGTAGGAGGGGTGGGATCGCGAGATGTTGAGGGTTGGGGGGTGTAAGTTACTTCTGAGGGAGTAAGGGGGTGTTGTTTAGGAGCAGGATTGGGTTGAGTTTTGGGGGGAGGGGTAGGTCTGGTGGATCTAGGTGATCTAGGTGGTCTCTGAGGTTTTGGTTGGGAGGCAGGGATTTCGAAGAGGGAGGCAGGTTAAGAAGAGGTTGTTTGTTTGGGAATAGGTAGGGTAGACTTAGGTCGGGTATAGTTTTTAAGGGCAGCACCATAGGAAGGGTAGGTTTGGGGCGTAGGCCTGGGTGGATGGTTAGTAGGAGCAGGATGCTGTTGTTGTTGGGAAGGGTGATTTGGGATGGAGCCGGCTGCACCGAAGTTGGGGGGGGTTTGGCCCCTCCTCGCATATTCTCTCCTGAGTCTCTCAGGGAAACGTTTGTTCCATTAATGATGTGGTTGCTTGTAATGAGGACAATGTGGATTGGTTGGTTCATCTGCCTTATATTTAGTAAGGCAGGGGAGGTGTTATGTCTTTTTGAGCAGATGCCGCACACAGGATGGGGAGTATGGCAGTTATTTTTATGGTGCCCATATCCCTGGCACCTGTGACATCTGAGGAGGGGAGGGTTATAGTCCTCTACTCTAGATTTTCCCCAGATACCTAAATCTACACGTTTAGGAGGGGGGCCCACAAAAGTGCATTTTACTTTATTTGAAACACCCCCATCCTTAGGGGTGCACCTTTCTGCCTTGACAATGGAAGGGTGTTTTAGCAAACGGTCAGTGTCATACTTGTAAGAGTATCCGCAGACTACATAGATTCTGCGTAATTGGGTGGGGTCAAGTTTTATAAGAGAGTCAATGGAACTCAGAATGTCATTTGCTGCCATGTCATGGGAAGAGAGAATCATGTCACCCTCCATGTTAGGTTTAACAGTGATGTTAATATTGGGATATTTATCATCTATCCCCATGACCTGGGCATAAGCACTACACTGGGCTGTGCTGATGGCTTTGAATTTGAAGAGTGTAGGAGTAATAGGGGAAGGAACCTTAGGTTTCTTACCTTTTTTGTTGCGTGCTTCGGTCCAGGGATGTGTATTTGTATCAGCTGGATCCTCATTATTTGAAACAGATTCCCCATCTTGGGAATGGGGAGTAGTGGTCTTCAATAGGGTGGCAGGAAGTTCATCATCCTCTTCGTCATCAGTGTTTGCAAGCTGAAGATTTAGTGAGAAATTCTCACTTCCAGAGGAGGTTTGGTTAGGCTTCTTAGCAGCCTGGAGGTCGGGTGGAGGAGACGTGGCGGGGGCCACGTTTCCGTTTTGAAAGAAGGAGAGAAGTGTCATCATCAGTATCTTCAACGTTCATATCGTCGTCAGTTTTGCTATCATGGTTGGTTGAACGGTCATCTTTTTGGTTGAGAGTTTCAACTTTTTTAAGTAGTTCATTGTAGGAAGGGTTAACAGGCTCCCCACTGTCAGGGATATACACACGGGGAAGAGGTTGGAGCGTCGTCTCCGTCCATGGACGACGGGGAGCGAAATTTTGGTTGTAAAGTCCATAAACTTGAGCACTTTCGCACTTCCGAAACAAGATATAAAACCCCTTAGACTTTAGCAAAAATAAGTGTAATTTCGTTGCCAATACATTAAAGAGCTCCTAGCTCAGACGTCTGACTGCCATGGGAGTTGCAGAGAGACTCGAGGAAACATTCGTTCGTTCGTAGTGTATTCCAGCCAACTCTTCTCGTTGGCGGAAATAATGAGAGCTACGTCATTATGTACGGCATTTCTGGATTAGGCAGAGAGGCAGCGAATTTTTCATTGGCTACCTAGAGCGTCGTTGGCGGAGCAAATAGAATGGCTGATCCTCATTGGCTAAGCCGCTCGCTGAGAATGGCTGTAGTACAGTCAGACTACCTTCCCACTCCCTCCTGGGTGTTGAGTCACCATCTTGTCGTCTGGGAGCTGGGAGGGTATGTAGCACTCCCAAAACGCGTAGCTTGTTCTCTGTATTCTTTTACCCGAATTGTAAATATTACCTAATTGTGAGTTTTATATTAAAACCTTGATTCGGCAATTAATCCTGAATTTGACTACCCACCATGAAGGATGAATTTTGCTGTTACTGGCTTTATGCAGTAGTCCCGAAAAGAAGATAATTAGAGCCATCGAGAAGACGGAGTATAAGATCAATACAACTGAGGCAGCTATTATTATTATTATTATTATTATTATTATTATTATTATTAGTAGTAGTAGTAGTAGTAGTAGTAGTAGTAGTAGTAGTAGTA
>NC_090726.1:71518593-71521093 GCF_036898095.1 Palaemon carinicauda | reverse complement strand
ATATATATATATATATATATATATATATATATATATATATATATATATATATATATATATATATATATAGATAGATAGATAGATAGATAGATAGACCACGTATGCAAATATACAATGGAAATACATATGACATGTTTCCATGTTATCTCTAAATAAGCCTACGCTAGGTAAAGGATGTAGCCTATTATAACAAATGACCTGAGTGAATGCCGTGATGAACACGCCTTGCAATCCCTTTCATTTGTCTTTGTTAATTCAGAAGCTGGGTGCTAATTCTCTTCGTTCATTATAATTATTCTATATATCCTATTCTAGAATGCGTAGGATATCTTTTTCACATACGAGCAATGTCTAGGATATCTTATTACTGTTCACCAATAGTCATATCTTTTTGTAGCGTGATTCTTTCAGCTGATAATACACTGTTTAATGATGAGGAACGTAATAGTACTTGAGCAAAAAAAAAAAAAAAAAAAAAAAAGTCACAGTAAAAGAAGATGGGAGGGGTGATCTCACAGAATACGGGAATCGGTTAGAATAGCAACAAACGCAATTGCCAACATCTCGGTAAAGACAGTATGAGAATGCCATTAAAAGTTTTAATTAGAAATTTTTTTTCTGGTCGTGTGACGACTAAAGATCAGGCACTGTGATAATTAGTTTTAAAAAATTTTCTCTACTTTTTTGTCTAAACTTAAAACTTATTTAAATTTCAATTGTTACTTTTTATTATAATGGTATGTATATTCAAGTGAACCTAAACGTATTACTCCCAGGTGAAACACTGACTCTATTGAAAGTCCAGACAAAGAAAAGTCACTTTTGAAATTTACTGAAATTTCTTATGATTCAGAATCTAATAGAGACGACGGAGGAACAGTCAAATTACAGTAGACACAATAGTGGGTAATGCAGTCTTCCCCGATTAAAAATGATGGCGTTTAACAGATGTTTTCACAACACTTGCTAAACGCAATTATCTCGTTTCCAGCTGTTTAACAATGCAACTCGTTAACCAATTTTTAAGGGCTCGAAGTTGCACTCTAACTTGGACCTCATTATGTTTGTCTCTATTGTTGTTTTTTTTTCTTTTTTTTTTTTATCTGAACTTACGATGTCACTTGTGACTGCATTACTTCAACTTCATCATATAAATCTAATTATTCAAGTTGCCCATATGTGAAGTTCACGCCACTTCAGCCCTTGTTTTATTTATTTAACTGTATTGGCTGCATTTGAACTTCATGGCGTTTATACGTGTTGGAGTTAACTATCGAAATTAATTTCACTCATACAACTGTCACACTATTATTAGAATTCCCTCTTTCAAAATCTATATTTTTAGTTAAAAAAAAAAAACAATTAAATGCATTATTTTCAATTTCAGTTACAGTAATGTATATGTTACATATAAAATTACAGAATGAAACAAGTTAATAGTTTCCATTTAAATGTTTTCCTCTTGACTAACCATGAAATATTATTAGTGTTAACAGTGAGTGATATTGCATCGATCAATGAAATTAACGATATTTTCGAATTTCATTCTCTGACGTCGTTCTGTCTTTGGTGTTTTTCTTTACTGTTCTGTTCCTACAGAAGTACTGGCCGAGTTGTTATTCCAAGAGAAGGAAGTAGAAACTTATTCAATGAAATGATACTTTTTCCTGAATGTACAGTTTACCAGGACTACTTTAAATATAAGAATACCATCAATTACCATTTTTTCTATGAGATATGAACATAGCTTTCATTTTCTTATTTCATTGAAAAAATACCGTTTCTTCAAAAGTTGCGCAAGATATTGAAATAAATTGTAATAATATCATCATCGCCTTCTACGCCTATTGACGCAAAGGGCATCGGTTAGATATCTCCAGTCATCTCTATCTTCAGCTTTTAATCCAATACTTCTCCATTCATCATCTCCTACTTCGTGCTTCCTAGTCCTCAGCCATGAAGGCCTGGGTTTTACAACTCTTCTAGTGCCTTGTGGAGCACAACAATGATATACATGATTTTATAATAGAAAGTAATGCGGAAAAATAGATTACTTCATTTCACCCCCATAAGAATCGTTAAGTAGTTGGCTACCTGTTCATTCAATTTTTGTGCAACAGTGGATGAAGAGGTGAGTTAAAGACGGTCATCTACCATATGCAACATATCTCTTGAAATATTTGTAGTCTAAACAGCTCATTACATCTAGCATTTATTCATGTAACCAAACTGATCTGAGCTCAGTGTTTCATACTAACTAATAAACTTTAGAAATTGTGGAGAGGCTGAAAAAATATGCTTTTAGTTTATTTCTGAAAATTTAGAAGAACAATTATGGTTTGGATCAAAACATTTCTGAATAACATTTGCAAAATGCAAACAATATGTTTTCTAAAGGTTTTAAAAAAGGGTTTTCAGGCCTATTAAAAAGTATAAAAACACAGCAATGTTATTAATAAGTGAATATATAACTGAGATCTGGTAGGTTCTTCAGGTAATG
>NC_090726.1:71506093-71508593 GCF_036898095.1 Palaemon carinicauda | reverse complement strand
ACTTTGATTTATAAGAGACTTATTCACAGTGAAGCACTAAAATACACTTGACGGAATCAGTATATATATATATATATATATATATATATATATATATATATATATATATATATATATATATATATATATATATATATATATATATATATATATATATATATCCCACATGCCCCTCTCCCTCTCTCCACCGATGCCAGCGACGTCGCTATTGGTGCACTACTCGAGCAGGTGGTCAACGGCTCGCCCCGCCCATTGGCCCTCTTCAGCAGAAAACTGTCCAAGGCAGAATACGGTTATTCTACCTTCAATCGCGAATAGCTGGCGGTGCACTAAGCTGTTCGTCACTTTCGCCATTTCTTAGAAGGTACGCCCTTCGTCATTCGTCATTCGTCATTCGACAGTCTGACGCCTGGTCCGCCCGTCAACGCCGACATCTCTCAACCATGGCCGAATATAATTGCACCCTTCAATACGTCCCTGGGAAAATGAATCCCGTTGCCGATGTCCTGTCAAGAAACACGTTGGCTGCCGTTCAACTGGGATTGGATTACAACTCCCTAGTTGAAGGCCAACGACAGGATCCAGAGTATCAAGCATGTAAGACATCCGGCACATCCCTCTGTTGGGAAGACTTCCCCCTCGAAGACTCCAACACCACCCTCCTCTGTGACGTCAGCACTGGTAGACCACGACCTTGATTCCTGCTCCCATGCACCGGTAGGTGTTTGATTTCATTCACGGCCTTTCACATCCCTCGTGCCGTTCTACTGCACAGCTGCTGAAGACGAAGTTCATTCTAAGGATGCTAAGGATTGGGTCTGCGCCTGTACTTCTTGTCAAACTTCCAAAGTACATTGACATACGGATTCAGGAGTGGGCACCTTTCCTCAACCTCAGCGTTGCTTCGCACACATTTACGTCTACGTTGTAGGCCCCCCCCACAAACATCATAGGAACATCGTTACCTGTTTACCGTTATCAACCACTCAACTCGTTGGCCTGAAGCCACCCCCATGGAAACTGCAACGTCCGCCACATGTACATCTGCCTTACTCTCAGGGTGGATTGCAAGATTTGCTATCCCTGAGCATATTACTTCTGACAGGGGTACCACTTTCTCCTCTCAATTGTGGATATCATTAGCGAATCTCCTGAGCATTACCCTACATCAGACAACTGCTTACAACCCCGCTGCCAATAGAATGGTTGAACGTTTTCATCGCACCCTCAAAGCAGCTTTGATGTCCCGCAAGCAAGGATTCCAACTGATTTATTCAGCTTCCCTGGGTCCTCCTGGGACTAAGGACCACTCCTAAAGACACCCTCGACGTCTCGGCAGCTGAAATGGTGTATGGCGACCGTTGGTCGTCCCTGCCGAAATTTTTCCTTCTGCAACCTCCTCCGATGATCTCCAGCGCATATGTCAAGTCATGGGAAAATTTACTCCATGCCCCCAGACTTGCAAGCCCCCAGCGAAGTATCACTTACCGACAGACTTGCACTCTGCAACGCATGTCTTCCTACGCAACGACACTAGCAAGCCACCATTAACGCCCCCTTACACGGGCCCTTTCCTTGTGATCTGATGGAGTCCGAAAGCATTCCTACTAAACATTCGTGGCAAAGAAGACTGGGTCTATATTGCTCGTCTAAAACCTGCTTATCTCCTGCCAGATGACCCACCTACAGTTCGCCTCTCTAGATCAAGGCACACTATTTAACATGTACAGTATGTCATTTTTAGGGGGTGGGGAGCCATGTACCAACCGTGTGTCACACGATCATACATAGTAACGACATTTAATTTTGTGTATATATTATGCTTATATCTTCGCTCTCACCTCACACTAACATTGAACCTAAAATAACATGTCTGTTTTTCTCACCTTTAACTGTTAAGCGGTGCGGTATCGGTTGAGCAGGAAATTTCCTGTTGAATGGAGTTTTTGTATATAAAGGCGAGTGTTCTGTAATAAAGTTACTCAGTTGCTTCCATCCTGCTTTTGAATCACAACCTTCTCTCCGCTCGTTACAGAAGAAAAGGTTGAAAGAGGTTGGATAGCAAGAGAGAAGGAGAGGAGACTTGAACGAATGTAAAGTAAAAGGATATAATCGTAATGTAAAAGTATTTAAGGTTCAAAGGAACACTGCACATACCTTTAAGTATGCCTACATTACAATGCATTAAGTGCACTGATGAAATTATTCCTCTGGACCAATTTTGAATATTTACCCAACATTTTTAATTATGTTTGTTTGTTTGTTACTTTAAGAAACTAGTAATAAACTTTATAACTCTCTCTTCTTTTCTTTCAAATAACTTCATCTTATAGGTTAATAATGTGAGGGAGCCATGTTGTTTATGAAAATAGATATCATATTTGGGGTGAACCTATTAGAACAACAATATCAAGTTAGGCCCTTGAGTTTTATGTTTGGAATTTGACTTGTGATTCGAGGTGGATACTTTACAGCTTACCTCAGTTGATGTAACAATGCA
>NC_090726.1:71496093-71503593 GCF_036898095.1 Palaemon carinicauda | reverse complement strand
GGAAAGTCTAGTAATAGTATAAAAGGATACGGAGTGAGAAAGTAAGAAGTCTACCAGAATGACTGATCGAAGAATTATGTAAGTTCAGACAAAGAAGAGGATTCGAAGATCATTTGTTTCACTATGAAATTGTTATGTGAAATTTTAAAATGTATAAGGAAATATCTGTAGGTGGCATATGTATACCGGAAAGAGTTTCTGTTAGAACTGATAGAGAAATAATAGGGAAATTGTTGAGAATATTTAGTATAGAAGATAAGATATCGAGAGTTATAACAAAGACAATAGGATTTAATCATGTAGGAAGGAGAATAGTTGGTTTGCTCTGGAGGTGAATCTGAGAATAGTGTAACATAGGCATCCAGGGCTGTTGAATGTCTTTATTGATAGAGTAATATGGTGAACAAGAAAAAGGACAGTGGGTGTAGGTGCAAAGTTCTGGAATAAAAAACAAATTATTTTTCAGGAATGAAACTTAGAATGGTTGATGTTTTTGAAAGATAAGTCCAGTAAAAGAGTTTGATTGGCTTTGAAAGAGGATGAATTCGAGATTGCAGGTGAGGCAGAGTAAAGTAATTCAGGATAAATGGAGAGGAGGAAGAGAGAATTATAAATGTTAGTATGTTTTGTTGAAAAAAGAAAGTGGCTGAGTCGTATAAACATCTGGAAGTGAGTATAATGGAGGATGGCAGGAAGTGGGTCAAAGAACAGGAGGAATATGACAGGAAGTCAGCGAAATATTGGTACGAGTCTTCAATTGCATTTGGAAGCTAGGGTTGGAGTTCATTATGGGATTACTAAAACAACTCTTTTCTTCGGAAATGACGTGTTGCGTTTGCATAGGTAGGAAAAACAAAGGTTAAAACTGATCGAATAAAAACGTTATTTAGTACACTGTATATGGTGCAAAAAGAATGAATAAGGTGGGCAAAGTGGAGATACATAGAAGTTGTAAAGAGGCTAACATAAAGGTAAAAGAATGTATCAGGGCATTTTGGTGCGGTACAATTATATAGAAAGATTGTGTGACCATAGTGCTTAGAAGGAGAAAATTAAATAGATGACATGAATAAGGTACAGAAAAACGAGGACTGAATGGCGCATGGTTGTTGTTGATGAGTTTTCTGTTGTAGGTTATGAAACTAGTGTTGTAATTTTCTCTTTTAGTGCACTGCGTGTTGATCCTCAATTCACATCCAATTATTTCCTTATAGAATGAAAAAAAAATGTGAGGCTCTTCACTTACGGTTTTTCGAAGTATTGCTTTACCAAAAAGTCCATCACTAGGGCCAAATAGTTGGAAGTGATAGTAATGTCACAAATGTAACCCTTATCTATGAAAGGTGCTTTTAGTAGCACTAGTACATAATTTAAATAAATTTTAGGTCTCCTATCAGCCAAAGATATTTAGAAAGTTAAAATAATTCATGTTCCAGCTTGTTTTGTGATCGTGTTATTTTAACATAGTTAATTTCTCTTTTCAGCATAGTTACCGGCCCTAACAGCGTGGTAGTGGGCTAAAGAAATTGTTAAGCAGGCATTTTATATCAAACAATTATCAGTTATCACTATTGAGATATCAAATATAAACAAAATCATATCTCTAGAAATGTTATAACTCAAAACTGCCGTACCGTAAGCCTGTACAAAATTTTGCAGTGAGGCTAATTCATCGATATTCCTAAAAGTTTATTCCTAGTGTCTCAGTTATAAACATCCAGGAATATTTTGAGGCATAACAGTAAATGTCAGGGAAATTTACCAGGACATACATAATCTAAATTAACCTCAAATTCATGAAAAACTGAGGCAATAAAAGATAACAAAAAGAAAATGATAAAGATCACGATTAAAACAAAGAGGGGAAAGGAGAATTTAGCAATAGATTATTCTTTTTAATACTTGATGAGAAAACCCCGTTTTATTGAGTAAATTAATATTTCGTGTGGCTTTCAAAAGTAGAAAGGACGATAACAAAAACAATCAAAGACAACAGAAGTAGTAATCCCATAAACAGAGCATATTGCTCGAGGTGTGAAGTGACTGGAGAATATTGCGCTTGTTGGAACTACTAGACTTGACTGTGCGTCGCGATTGAACTTTCCTACTGCAAGGTGTTGTTTTGTTTGTCTTTATTGAAAATTTGTGATAATTTTGCATTGAATTATGTTTGCTTGCTAAATAAAAAAAAAAAAAAAGTTGTCATTTTAATCTCCCTGATAGAGAACGACAATAACAGAGCCATTACTGATTTGTCTCTCTTCCCATTTTAGCATACCAGGAAATTATTGTAAATATGAAACGCATTTTTAGATGAACTTGCATGAGGCCTTTTCGTCGAAAATTTATTCTGAACTCTGCTCCGGTTGCAGGCAAAGAAACCTGTAACTGTAGGTGCAATCTGTTCCAATTTTTTTTTCTTCTTTTTTTTCTTTTTTTCTTTTTTTAGTTACAGCTGTTTTTCAAATGAAGGTGAAACTTTCACGTAATTTCTTTTAGTTTTGTTGATAGGTTCAGTTATTAATTTCTGTTCTATTATCTTTTTTCGACATTATCACTATCCAGTTATATGATAATTTTATGTGAAAGATTGTTTGAAATTTAATTGTAAGTGTTAAATTTAGTAATTTTATTTTACTTGACGCCAAAACTTGTAACGATTAGTAAATAAGGTATTGAAATTTAATAAGTCTTGTGTGGAGTAAAATGAGGCTTGTGATGTAAAAATCAATGTTTTTAATCTTTTTTTTTTGTTTTCCTTTTTTTATGGAGTATGTTTTCATTGCATCACTACACCACGAGTGTAGGCATAGAGCAGTTGTCAGCACATATTTAGATGACACAATCTGAATGTAGGCCTTTATTGTTTGACTTTCATTAGATTACTAGATTATAATGTAGGTAAAAAGTTTCAGTGCCAGAGCAACATCAGGCAGAAAATGGGAACTGTACCTTTTATAACGCATCTGTCTATCTGAAGTAGAGCAGTTTTAAATCCTTAATAACGGCAACGCACGGTTGTATTTTATTAAGAATATTGAGTTTATCATTGATTTTTTTTTTTTTTTTTGCATTGATAGTCATTGTTTTCCATTCGCTTTGTGATTTTGTTTGTTGGTTAATGTTATCTGATTAATTTGATATCTTTTTATAATAATTTTGGTGAGAAATTATCAACTTTCTTATGCAAAATAACTCCTATTATGATTGTCTCTTTGTTCCCTTGATTTAGAATGATTAAAGTTTCCCTCTCTTGATCAAATTTCTAGGACTTATCGGATTCCTCGATGGTAATACTTTCTTCTTGATTATCTAAAAAAAGAAAAAAAATCCTTCGTTAATATGGTGGTTTCCTAGTCACAGAGCAAGACAAATAATTGCCATTCATTTATGAAATAAAGTCATGTTGGATTTTCTGTATTTTTTAACTAATACCTCATTAAAGATCATAGATTTCATGGAATTTCAACGCAAGTAAAACAAAAAAATCATAATTTTGCATTGCATACAAAGAGACTTTTTGTTGTTTGTCAAAAATATAATGACTCTCAAAATGAATGATGGTAGAATTTGAAAAGGTTACCATGAATAAACAGACATTCAGAATTGTCAGCCTGTAAAGGGAAGTTGGACAGAGATCAAACCTGGTTACTGGAGAGTTTCCAACAATGATAAAACGTTTTCACGCTAAAGCAACTGCAGCCTGGCCACAAACTTTAAATGTGACTCTCTACTTTGTGGTTGGATGCCTGCACAGATCCCACATGTTATTATCACTGGCTAATAACAGCACAGATAAGAGATGGAAACGATTACAACTGGAACAATTCAAAATTACTAATTAATATTCTTTATTTCCCAATGCTGTAAATGGGTGTTCCTTGATACAATTTTTTTTTCATCTCTCTCTTGTTTGTAGGCTATATATCAGGAAAAAGAAACGCCAAGGCTAAATTCTAAATATGATTTTTTTTTTACTGTAGATGACCACATCAAGGGAAATCTAAGTACAACATCCTAATAATGTTAGGTTCAGATATTGTTTGTCAAGGTGTTTCTCTTCTTGTGTACGTTTCAAATTACTTAAGGCCTATTTTCGAATACAATCAAAGAGAGAGAGAGAGAGAGAGAGAGAGAGAGAGAGAGAGAGAGAGAGAGAGAGAGAGAGAGAGAGAGAGAGTCAACACCCGATATTCTAATCCATACTAAAAACTGGACAAACGGAGAGAGAATGTTATTGTCGATATTAACTATGTACTGTAAACGACAATGTGTAACAAACAGGTTAATCATCAATCAATCGGTTGTTATCAATCAGCAAAGCCCAGAGCCCCCTTTACTATAATGAAGGCAATTTCCCACCCCGCACATCCGTCATTGCAGTTACTGATATGCTCGCAGTTTTGTTAATTGTGAAAAATAAGTAACAGACGTTATTTTCATTACAAGATAAGAGCTATATTATTTCTAGAAAGGCCAAGGAACTTTTTTATAGCTTGACAATTTTTCTTTCTCTCATTGATTTATAGAGTTTCCTTACCTGAAAGGTGACACAGATTTGCGTATGAAGCTAAAAAAGGAGGTTATCCTTGCAATATATTTTCCTTTCTTGTTATGATGTAACTAACATTTCAACAAACTAGATGAAATCCCCCATTGTTTCCTTGTATTTTTTTTCCCTAAAGGAAGAACTACTTGAAGTTTACGGTTATTTAATTGCCTTTGACCCTGAATTGCAGTACTGTAAAGTAGTAGTGCGTTCCCTATGTTTTAAGATCAAGATACTTCAAAATTAGACTCCCATATATGATAAACTTATTTGATAATAATAATAATAATAATAATAATAATAATAATAATAATAATAATAATAATAAAAATTAAAGTATTCTCTCACAAAGAATTTCCTTAGTTAAAACAAGGTTTTATCACAGTATCGATTCGAGTATTGAGCATCAACCATGGCTATATATATATATATATATATATATATATATATATATATATATATATATATATATATATATATATATATATGTGTGTGTGTGTGTGTGTGTGTGTGTACTGTATTTATAAATATTTAATCATATATTGCATAAATACAGTATGTATATATATATATATATATATATATATATATATATATATATATATATATATATATATATTATTACTAGCCAAGCTACAACCGTAGTTGGAAAAGCAAGATGCTATAAACCCAGGGGCTCCAATAGGGAAAAATAGCCCAGTGAGGAAAGGAAATAAGGAAATGAATAGATGATGAGAACAAATTAACAATAAATCATTCCAAAAAAAGTAACAAGTCAAAACAGATATGTCATATATAAACTATTAACAACGTCAAAAACAAATATGTCATATATAAACTATAAAAAGATTTATGTCCGCCGGGTCAACATGAAAACATTCACTCCAACTTTGAACTTTTGAAGTTCTACTGATTCAACTACCCGATTAGGAAGATCATTCCACAACTTGGTAACAGCTGCAATAAAACTTCTAGAGTTCTGTGTAGTATTGAACCTCATGATGGAGAATGCCTCGCTGTTAGAATTACTTGCCGGCCTAGTATTACGAACGAGTATAGAATCGTCCAGGGAGATCTGAATGTAAAGGATGGTCAGAGTTATGAAAAATTTTATGCAACATATATAATGAACTAATTGAATGACGGTGGCAGAGATTAATATCTAGATCAGGAATAAGAAATTTAATAGACCGTATGTTTAAAATTAAGATGAGAATCAGCAGCTGAATACCAGACAGGAGAACAATACTCAAAACAAGGTAGAATGAAAGAATTAAAACACTTCTTCAGAATAGATTGATCACCGAAAATCCTAAAAGACTTTCTCAATAAGCCTATTTTTTGTGTAATTGAAGAAGACACAGACCTAATGTGTTTCTCAAAAGTAAATTTGCGGTCGAGAACCACAACTGAAACTTCAAAAGAGTCATACAAATTTAAAGGAACATCATTAATACTGAGATCCGGATGTTGAGGAGCCATCGTCCTTGACCTACTTACAATCATACTTTGAGTTTTGTTAGGATTCAACTTCATACCCCATAATTTGCACCATGCAGTAATTTTAGCTAAATCTCTATTAAGAGAGTAGCATCATCTGCATATTCAACAAGCTTGTTTTCTAGGCTAAACCACATGTCATGTATATATAGTATCAAAAGATATGGGCCAAGAACGCTACCCTGTGGAACACCGGATATAACATTCCTATACTCACTATGGTGCCCATCAACAACAACTCTTTGAGATCTATTACTTAAAAAATCAATAATAATACTAAGAAACGACCCACCCACTCCCAACTGTTTCAGTTTGAAAACAAGGGCCTCATGATTAACACGGTCAAAGGCAGCACAAAAATCAAGGCCAATCATAAGAGCTTCCTGACCACAATCAAGGGAATTCTTTACAGCATTGGAGATTGTAAGAAGGGCATCACATGCTCCAAGGCCTTTACGAAACCAAGTTGCAAACTAGGGAATAAATAATTACCTTCAGCAAACCTATTAAGACGTTTTGCCAGAAGACGTTCAAAAATTTTAGATAATATAGGAGTTATGGAAATTGGGCGGTAATCAGTGAGACTTGAGCTACCACAATCACATTTACATAGAAGAGTAACATTACCAATTCTCCAACAAGTGCTAAACGCTCCTCTTCTTGCTAACTTGCGCAAAGTAACAGATAACTTTGGAGCTAAGAAATCTGCTGTCTTTATAAAGAACAAAGGAAAAATACCATTGGGCTCTACACCTCCATAAGCATCAAGGTCCATCAACAGAGCTTTAATTTCACGAGATCGGAAAGCTAAACTAGTTAGTTTAGTCTCAGGAAAACAGGAATGAGGAAGTTCAAGTTTTTCATTATTCTGTTTACTGTAAAAAACATCAGCCAAAAGGGTTGCCTTTTCCTTTGGACAGTGAGTCACTGAGCCATCTGGTTTAAGTAAAGGAGGAACTGTTGTATTTACACCAAAGAGTGCAGATTTAAGGGTAGACCACCATTTATGTTCCTGAGTTGTACCAGAAAGGGTTTCTTTTATGGTTAAATTGTACTCCTTTTCAGTTGAGGTATAAACTCTCTGTGCAAAAGCTCGAAGCTGAGTATAGTTATTCCAGGTCAAATCTGATCTGTTACCCTTCCAAAGATGACAGGCCTCCTGCTTCTCCAAATAAGCACGTCTACAATCATCATTGATCCACGGTTTGTCCTTCACTCGATACCTTAGCACACGAAAATGGATACGCCTATCAATTATGTTTACTAGATTATCATTGAAAGGGACAACAGGATCTACACTACTATATAATTGTGACCAATTCAAGCACAAAACGATCATGCAAAATCGCATTCCAGTCTTCTTGGGATTTCATATATATATATATATATATATATATATATATATATATATATATATATATATATATATATATATATATATATATATATAT